>NW_028324710.1:0-69260 GCF_052110815.1 Crocodylus siamensis
TTTTCCACCAGGGTCCTCCAAATAATTGAAACCACCAGTCTTTACTCCATGTGGGTTCCCACGTTTGTATTGGTACATGGGTTATTTTCCTAATCTCTTTGGCAATCTCTAAGACCGCTTTTCCGTTGTCGTCTATTTGGAGGCAACAATTAGAAAGGTTGAACTTTCCACAGACTCCGCCATCCTCTGCGAGTAAATAGTCTAGAGCCATTCGATTTTGGTATATGGCTTCCCTCATCTGGGAACTTTGTCGAGCCAGCAACTTGAGAGCAGTGGCAGTCTGGTTAGTAATTACTTCCAAGACGGCCTGCAACCGGATGATTCTATTTAGCATATAAATTGGTGTCCGGTAACCCCAACTTCCATCATTAGCCCATGTAGCTGGTCCATAATACTCAATAATCCTCTGAGGAGGCCACTCATCCTCCTTCCACTTTTGGGAGCCACCCTGTGTCAAACTTACATCAATACTTCTCTTGGCCCTTTTCCAATCATCATACAAAGAGACTCCCAGCTTATTTCCGACCTCAGATGGTAACAAAAAGAAAGATGGTACAATTACTCCAACATAGCAGGTTCCTGTCCACCCTCGTGGTAGTACTGTATAGGCTCTCCTTCCACAAATCCAATAATGTCCTTTCAGGGCCCTGTTTTCCCCTCCCAAGGCTAGGGGGTCACGGCTGTGGAAAAGAAGGGGATAGTATTTGTTGCCCGTCTGCCCTAAAGGGTCAGTGTAATAGTTACTCCGTTTAAACTGACATTTCCATACGCCATCTTTATCCCTATACTCGCACTTGGTTATTTCATTTGTGGCATTTAAGGCACTCCAATATGTATTAAACTTTGCCACCGTGCTATTCGGGTGTACCCATTTCCAACTATAGACATAGGTAAATCGTTCACCTCGGGCCTTTTCATATGCCTGACATGTGGTAGGGTTAGAATCGAAAGGTACTATTCTTGTCTAATTTTCTGAGCTCTGATTAAGCCGTCTCAGGCGCACTTGGAGATCACCAGTAGGTTCACAGCTCCACTTGCTGGCTTCTTGTTCCGAAGACGACTCAGCTTCCGGAGTGAGTTCGTCTCGGGAGTTGATGTCCTCTAATGCTCGTGGATGTCGCTTCACACGGGTATGGTGTATCCAACGATCATGGCCAGTAATCTTTACAGCGGTGTGGGTTGTTAGAAGTACTTGGAAAGGGCCACTCCACCTCTCAGTCAAAGGCTCCTTTTTCCACCGCTGCACCAAGACCCAGTCTCCCGGGGAGAAGTCATGTACCGGTACATCTAAAGGCAGACGCTGAAAGGAGGCTGCATACCTGTGAAGAGAAAACAAGACAGACTGCAAGGCAATAACATACATATGAAGCTCACTATTACCTAATTCAAAAGTTACATTCTCTCGCATCCCAGGAGGTAAGACTCGAGGCGGCTTGCCAAACATAATTTCATATGGGGTCAATTTTAGGCCCCGTCGGGGAGTGTTTCGAATGCAAGTAAGAGCTAGCGGCAATGCTTGAGGCCACTTAAGGCGTGTTTCAATACAGATTTTGGTGAGCAAAGTCTTTAAAGTCCTATTCATGCGTTCCACTTGTCCTGAACTCTGTGGTCTCCATGGTGTGTGTAGTTTCCAAGTAACCTTGAGAGCTTGTGCAACTTCTTGAACCACTTTTCCCACAAAGTGTTGTCCTTGATCCGACTCGATGGACTCAGGCAGGGAATACCGGGGAATGATCTCCTGCAACAAATACTTCACTACTGTAGCCGCAGTGGCAGTCCTGGTGGGCCAGGCCTCGACCCAACCAGAGAGCTGGTCTACCATGACAAGTAAAAACCCGTGATGTCCGGACCGTGGGAGCTCGGCAAAATCTATCTGCCATGCCTGTCCAGGATACGCTGCCCAGGGTCTACCTCCCATTGGCACAGGGTGTTTCCTTCGAGGGTTTACTTTCTGGCATGTGATGCACTTGGTAGCAATGCGCTGAGCTACTACATATAGCCCTGGGGCTACTGCTTGGCGGATCACTAGATCACCCATGGCCAAACCTCCCATATGGGTTCTTGCATGGAGCTGTTGCAGCACCTCCCGAAGCAATGGCCTGGGTATCATGACTTTCCCTCCTGGTACTATCCACCACCCCTGGGAGTTCTTTTCTGCACAAGCTTTCTGTGCAAATTTATCTTCTTCAGGGGAATACTGTGGGACTAAATCCTGGACGTATGGCCATATGGCATGGGACATGGCCTGCTTGGATACCTCTTCCGCTTCTCCCCCAATAAATGCAGCTTCATTTGCTGCTGCATCAGCCTTTGCATTTCCAAGCTTATGCTTTTTCTCAGCAGCCTTCCCATGGGCCCGCACATGAATGACTGCTACCTCTTTAGGCTGGTGGAGTGCCTCTAGTAGTTTGATAATCTGGGGGCCATTAGCAATCTTATTCCCAGAGGCAGTAATGAAACCCCTTTCTTTCCACAATAGTCCGTGCGCATGGACTGTAGAAAAATCATAGCAAGAGTCAGTGTATATATTAACCCGCTGGTCTGTCCCCAGCTGTAATGCTCAGGTGAGCGCAGTGAGTTCTGCGGCCTGTGCCGACCAAGAGCTCGGCAATGACTCCCTCCATACTACCTTATCCAAGGTTACCACTGCACATCCTGTTCGTCTTTTCCCATCGATGACAGAGCTGGAGCCGTCCACAAAGTATTCAACATCTGGGTCTTCAATTGGGTCCTCAGCAAGATCAGGTCGCACCTGCGTGGTCTGATTCAGGACCTCAAGGCAGTCATGCGTCGGTTGCCCTGGCTCCGGCAGCAAGGTTGCAGGGTTTAAGGCTGTAGTATGTTTCAAAGTAAGTCCTGGTTTAGAGAGCAAAAATATCTCATACCGTGATTGTCTGGAGGGGTTAAGAAATTTCCCTCCCTCAGTCCCTAGGATCTGGGGAACTCCATGAGGAGTGAGTATTTCCATATCCGCACCCATGACTATCTTCTGGGCCTTTTCAACAACCACTGCTGTGGCTGCCACAGCCCGAAGACAGGCTGGCCACCCGAGTGCAACTGGATCTAGAACCTTTGAATAATATCCCACGGGTCTCCAGGTCGGGCCCGATGGCTGTGTCAGCACCCCGATGCAACCCCTCGATTCTCATGAACATACAGTCGATATGGCTTTTTACTGTTTGGGATGGCTAAGGCGGGGGGCTGGGTTAATGCTGCCTTCAGCAGATCAAAGGCATGCTGCATTTCTTTATTCCATTTCCATTTAGTGAGACTTTCCTTAGTCAGGGATTCGTACAGTGGTCTAGCCTTCCCACCGTAATCTGGTATCCATAGTCGACAGAACCCAGTTAGCCCTAGGAATGCTCGCAGCTCCTTGGGTGACTTAGGTGGGGTTAGACCTTGAATCGCCTGTATGCGATCTGTACTCAGGGCTCTGACTCCTTTTGAGAGCTTATATCCCAAAAATGTGACTTCAGGCTGACATATTTGGGCTTTCTCTCTAGAGACTTTATATCCTTTTTTCCCCAGAGTGTTTAGGAGTGACCTGGTGGCTTCCTCACAGAGCTGCAAGTTTGGGCTTGCAACTAGCAGGTCATCCACATACTGGAGTAGAGTCACTGCGGGGTGTGATCTCTTCCATTCCCCCAAGTCCTTCTGAAGGGCAAGTCCGAAAATATGGGGGGCTGCTATAAATCTTTGTGGAAGAACTGTCCACATGAGCTGGGCTTTATGGAAAGTATCTGGATCCTCCCATTCAAAAGCAAACAATTTTTGACTCTCTCGGTGAAGGGGAATAGAGAAGAAAGCATCTTTCAAATCTAGCACTGAAAATATTTTAGCTTCCCCCGGTACTTGTGTCAAGATCGTGTGAGGGTTCGGGACTACAGGATGATCTGAAAGGACCTTCTTATTTACAGCTTGTAGGTCTTGGACCAGTCTGTATAAGACCCCATCTGCCTTCGGCACTCCAAGAATGGGGGTGTTATAGGGGGAGGACCCTTCCACTAGCCATCCGCACCTCTTGTATTTCTCTATTAACGGCTTGAGTCCAGCTCTGGCTGCTCGGCTGAGTGGGTACTGCTTTACCCGAACGGGCCCCTCCCCATCCTTGAGTACGATCCTTACCGGGGAGACGAACTTAGCTCGCGCAGGGGTTCCATCAGCCCATACTGAGGGGTCTACTCCAATCATGTGATCTTCTGGACTTACTGCAGGGCATCGGTCCTCCAGGAGAGCCATCTGATAGTTCGAGCTCTGCTTGACGGGTAGCTGGACCATCATCTGGTTGTCTCTGAAAAAGATCTCAGCTTGCAATTTTGTGAGTAAGTCCCGCCCAAGGAGTGCAACCGGGCAACTTGGAGAATACACAAAGGAGTGCTCGAGCAAATGGTCCCCCACCTTGGTGAGGAGTGGTTTACAAACAGGGAGTCGGGTTTGCATTCCCTCAATCCCTTCCACAAGTACATGCTGTTCACTAGTTCCTGCACAGAGGGGGTTTTCTGGAATCATTGAAAATGTAGCCCCAGTATCCACCAAGACTTGCAAGTTTTTGCCACCAACCCTAGTGGTTACCATGGGATCTTCTCAGGTTCCAACCCGAAGGGTAGTGGTCTTAGATCCCCGTCCCCTTCATTCTGTGTCCTCACGCTTTTCTTCTGCCCGCATGAGGTGACCTCTCGGTTCCCCCTCTCTCTTCTCCTTCAACTTCGGGCATTCCCTCTTCCAGTGTCCTTTCTCTTTGCAATAAGCACAAACATCTGCTCCCACTCTTTCTCCCTTCCTCTTCTGTATCCCAGCCTTTCCAGGGTTCCCTCCAGTTATAGCAGCTGCTAGTGCTGCCATCTGTCGCTGAGCCTTTTTATCCTCCTTGCGCTCCTGCACTTGCTCACGATTCCCATACACCTTATATGCAATTTCCACCAGCTCTGAAATCGGTTTCCCAGCACCTCCCTTAGTTTTCTGTAACTTCTTACGGATATCAGCAGCAGATTGACCAATAAACATAAGATTTACCATGCGCTGGTTATCCGGGGCTTCTGGATCCAGATCCGAAAACCTGCGAAAGGCCTCATACAGCCTCCCAAGGAAAGCTGAGGGATCCTCCTCTCTTCCCTGTCTCACCTCATACAATTTAGACAGATTGGTAATCCGAGGCACTGCCTTTCCCATTGCTTCCACTATAATTCCCAGATACCGTGCGCTCAGCTCTTTTCCCTCTACAGTATGATTGTCCCATCTGGGCTCCTCTACAGGGCAGGTATCACGCAGAGTACGACCAGCAGCACCTTCTGACTCAACTCTAGCTGCCGCAATACGTTCTGCTGTCCCCAACACTAATCTCCTCTCCTCCGGGGTTAGGAGGGTCTGGAGCATCATCTGGACATCAGCCCAAGTGGGTCGATGAGTCTGCCCAATAGATCGGAACAGGTCCCTCGTCTTTTCAGGGTCTTCACAAAAAGAGGGGCTCTGATTCTTCCAGTTAAATAAATCTGAAGTGCTAAATGGGGTGTAGACAAAAGTTGCATTGCCCCCCTCTCCGATTACCTCTCGCATCGGGCAGTTCAGCCCCGGCTGTGACTCTACAGGCTTGCGCAAATAATAACCCTTATTCCCCAATTCAGATGGGGCACTTGGCTGAAGCTCACGCTCTAAATCATTAGGCATGCTTTGGTACGTCGGTGGTGGTCTCCCTAAGGGAGGGGGCGGTGGTGCAGAAGGACTGGGTCCCGAGGAGGCGTCTGACTCATCTTCGCTACCTGACAGGGCAACCGGAGCACGGGTCCGGTAGTCAGCCAATTCAGAATCCCCCCCCTCATTAGACTCAGGGAGTACAGGCGGTCCTTCTCGAGTCTTAACAACCATCACATGAGACTTTGTTAAGTAATTCTTAATCCAAGGTGGCTGATTTTGAACCACCCACAACCAACAATCAATATAAGGAAACTGATTCCAATACCCATTCTGCATAACAATTTCATGGATAGCTATCACTTCTTTTAGCACAAAGGGTCCTTTCGGGGTCCAGTGGACCCCAAATGTTGGCCACTCGAGTTGACAAAACTTAGTTAAATCACCTTTTTTCATTTTTATTCCATAATCGGCCGGCTTTGCAAATTTATTAAAATGACGTAATAAGACTTTTAGAGGGGTATCAATATTGTTTTCTACACGAGAGCGACTCGTACCCATTTGCCCACAAGAGTGCGCCCAAGGCACACCAAATACCAAAAAGATCTCAACAACAGATGATTTACAACGAGAGCCAAGCCTAGAATTTCTCAGCAAACTTACACATCCTTTGTTTTAGATCCGTACACCAGATTGGGCAAAGGGAATTCGTATACTCACTCAGATACCCCAGAGATCTCGATCCAAATCCCAAAGTGTGTCTGCCTCTCCAGAAACTCAGAATTTACATGGGATACTTCCTTTAACTTCCCGGATATTCTGACTTACACCTCAAATTCCAGGGGCGAGTCCAAAGTCGGCTTGGTGCGCACAACCCCTGGTACCGGAGGCGGTCCGTCGCTGAATTCCGGGGTAGTGCTCGAGAAGCCCCACGTTGGGCGCCAATTATTGATGTAAAAATCGCGGTTCCTTTCTCGGGAGGCGAAAAAAAACCTTCAGCCACAGACACACTCTATTAGCAACACAAAAGGTATATATTTGCAAATAGGGTCAGAGAGAGAGACAAAAGATCAAACACTCTGCTGCCCCCAAGGGAAACTGCCCAGCTGGCTTTATCCCCTCTCTCCTGACCACGTGTGCAGAAGGAGGAACTTTTACAACTCATTTCCGATTCATACAAACATGTATGTGAATACGTCAAATCATACGTCGCATGTGTATTATAATTAACTACTTAAGTATGCGGGGCGGATAGGCTTATATGTATTAATTCATTGCGCATGGTTAGAAAGTATCTGAGGTTACAAGAGTTTAAATTTTCCTTGCTTCAAGGCTAGAATTGCAATTTACTCTTATCTGCATAAGAAAAGCTTAGGAGTATATGCTTTACTGTAACAAAGAGATAGTAACTTTGCAAAACAAAGAGAGAGTGATACCTTAATACAAAGAGCTCTCAGTAGGTCTCTCAGTTCTCTCACCAGGGAGGGCTGACAGCTGCGCTGTTTTAACAAGACTTATTGATAATACATTTTTAATAATATTTCTAACATTCTGGTCCTTCTTTCTATGATTTCTTTGAAGAGGGTGCAGACGGCGTGATGCATCATGACACATAATACAACACATTTTTTCTGCAGGGAAAAGGAAACTGGAAGTATTACTAATATGCTAGAGGGCTAGAGCACATATTCAGGTTGAGATGGAGGTTAACACAAATATAACTTTACTGGAATTTGAATTAATTTGCTAGATTACCTGTTGCTTATACAAACACAAGAAACTCGGCAAAATTAATCAAAAGTTGTGGTTTCTTTTGTCCTGTTGTCAGTAGAATTCACTGTACATCTCTCAGCTTCAGAAACCAAAATCTAGCTTTCTTCAGGATCGTGACAGTGTTATGTCCACACCTGAGTTCACAGTCACCTCAGTCACTGCTTCCACGCCTGAGTACATACATTTAGCTTGAGTTAAAAACAGTCTGCACGCCTGTAGACTAGGACCTGTGTTAAAGGGAACAGCTAGTGGAGAGCAGAGTTGCAGAGGAAAGGTGCACTGCAATGGTGCAACATAAGGACCATTTAAAAGGAGCGGGGGCTGCTCACACGCCTGTGGAGCGAAGAGTTTAGAAGGAATTGGGTTGATCGCAAGGAGCCGTTACGTTAATTGACACCCTCCCCGCTGCCAAATAGAAATGCTGTCGCCACGGCCTGGCAGGTGGTTTTAAAATGTGAAAAGAGCTGAAATCAAAGGGGGATAAGTACAACTGGACCCCCCCACCCCTTCCATCCCTGGAGTCTCTCCACTGCCCCCAAGGAGCAGGGCTGGGGGTGGGGAGAGGCCAGCCGCACTGCCCCCCCGCTCTGTCCACTCCATGCCGGCCAGCACAGGGCGCTCGGCGCCTCCGGGGAGCGGGGCTGGGGGAGTGGGGCTGCCCCCTGCCCCCACCCCTGCTCCATCCCTGCTGTTATTGTGGGGCCACTGCCACCTCCCGGCTGCAGCACTCTTGGAGCCCTCTGATTGGGTGTTTCAGTAGCCAATCAGAGTGCTCCCTGAGCGTTACAGACAGATGAAGCCCTTTATTGCATAATAATTGCAGGTGTCCGAGTGACTGTCCTCCCTGCGCCCTGAGACCGGCGCTACGGCATCTGCTGCCGTCCCACGGCTGCTCCGCTGAGACTCCCTGCTCCATCCGCGCTGCATCGGTAGCACGGTGGTAGTATTACTGCTGGCGCTCGTAATGGTGTTGTGTACAATGGCAGAAACCTCCATGTTCTGCTAATGAAGTCCATAAAAGAGCTGAGAATAAGAGAGAAGAAAGGCTGAAACCCCGTTGCTCAATGCATGAGACCAATTCACAGTGCGTGGCATTTGCCAATGTGTAGCTAAAGGGAATGTGCTGAAACTGCTTCCCAAAAAGCACAACTGAACTTGAATCAGCTAAAAAAATACACCTTTGTAAGTCAAGCTTTGCCACCTCTACTGCCTTGCTTCTACGTGCTGAAAATAGTTGGCTTTCCAGGCAAAGACGACAATTTTTGCCAACTGGAAGGAGGATTTCTAGTCCAAACACTAAGCAGCAGTATTTTGATTTGCTGTGCAGTAAGAATCGAAGTTTTTAGAAGAATTTCTGTTCTTAAATAAAGTGTGAAGCAGGGAGATGTGGCATTTGAAAAGGTGGGAGAGAGTTGTAAAGCGGCCCCTGTAAAAGGACCCCCGATTGTGAATGGGCTAGTGTGTGCTGTGGGCGGGGGGGACTGTTTGTTAGCCCGGGGCAATCATCTTTCCTGCTTCTATACCTTCTTTCAGATCGCTAAATGCATCTGCCCGCTCATATGATCAAGGGGGACCTCACGGCTGCATCCCTGGCTCTGCTGCTGGCTTGCTGTGTGACCACGCGCAACTTCAGAGCCAAGATTTCATTGGTGACGAGTGACTGGGGTTGCCGCAATTTGGGTGTCCCAATTTTCAGACACCTTCACAGAGCTTAAGTCAGAAAATCCCTCCCTAGGGGGTGGGCAGCTCTGCCATCCCCCTGCTTGAAGATGTCACAGTCACAACTCCTTTCTCCAGGCTGGACCAGTGCCAGCAACCCCCCCCGCCCCCACCTTTATGATGCGTCCCTCAGCAACACTGGGATCTCGGGGGCTGCGCTGCTCGTCCTGCCCCAGCACCCCCTGCTCCCTCGTCACTGCTTGGGGAGTGAAGGAGCCAGCTTCTTGTCGTCCCTGCTTGTCTGCAGTTTCTCGCAGTGATGACGGGAAGCAGAATTCATGAGAGAGGGGCTCGAGACGAGACCCCAGAGAAAGAACATCCTCCAGTCCAGATGCGGGAGCAAATGAAGAAAGAGATGGAGGGAAATCACACACGCTGTTATCCAACGCTCCAGACCCTCCGTGTGGACGGTACGCTCCCCCAGAGCCTGGGCTCATGCCTTTCACTGCAGGAATATGTCAACATAGAATTGGGTGTCCGAGCCCTTCGGCGTGCCCTGCGTCTGTAGTGGATACCAGCGGTCCCACCGCCTCGATGCCTGAGTGGTTTAAGGCGGAGACATGGCAGCGAGGACTGCTGGGGTCTGTTCTCAGATCTTCCATCAACCGATTTGTTCATCATCACCTCAGCGCGAACAAGGTGGGGTCCTTGTGCTATTTTTTCTTGTATCCCCATGCACCCAATTTGGTTAATTTGGTCTGTTTTATAAAGACAAACAATCTCCTTATTTAAAAAACAGCCTTCCGCATGATGACGATATCTCTGCTTCCATCACAATGGTAGCGGCCAAGGAGGTTGCTCTGAGACTCCAGTGCAACCTGGCATCACTCACACTCACTCATTTGGCTCTGTCAAGTGAGCCCGTCTCACAAAGACACAGAAACTTTATGAAGTCCTTGCTCAGCCAAGCAGTCCTTCCTAATGGCAATGAAGTCCAGTGATAGCCTGGGGCCATCTCCTGTCGACATGGAGAAGGCTCATCTAGACGAGCCGCAGCACTGTCGAGTCCTGTTGGCTGTCAGCTCCTTGGGGCTCCTCTCTGTTACCCACATTGATTGCCATGTTATGACACCAATTTCCAGTTGCAAAGGGAAGGGAGAGGAAAAACCTATGAAATGTCCCATGCTGCCACAGGGCGCTAAGGTGGAACCGACCCAGCTCTTCTGCACAGGAAACACAGGAGTGCTCAGAGATCGCCATGACACCGTCACGATGCTCTGATGTGCCACGGGACGTGGCAACCCTCTTCCAGAAGACTTTTTTCCTGCCCTCAGTATTCCTTGCTACTTTTTTTCAGGGTGTCCAGATACCTGGGCTGGGAATATTCTCATCTGCCCAAATCAAGTTAGATCTCGGTGGCAAGAATTTCCTTGCAAGACAAAAACCCGTGTTCCTCCTTTCTGAGAAACTTTGCCAGGCCTACGGGCTGAAACAAAGAGAAAAGCACACTCCTGGGAAGAAGATCAAATATAGCCCAGCCTTTCCTTGGAGTACATTTTTACCCTACTACAATGAAAATTAATCTAGTTGTGTGTGTGTGTGTGTGCATAGGTGTGTGTGTGAGAGAACAGCAGTGTCCGAGACACGCAGAGCATTCCTTCCAATGTTTTTAACAACAGCTTAGACTCTGTCCAGCTCTATGTCTTCACAGCGGGGGGGGTTGCATACATTTTAAAAATCCTGCCCAGAGGCAGAAGATCTCTCTCTGAAATGTTCTTTTCACTTCTATTCCTGGAAATCTCATCGCTCTGCTGTTATCACGGTGCCTGCAGTCTGATGTACGTTGACCAAATCATGTGTTCTGGGCTCAGCTTGAAACAGAGCTGGCAAGAACAATGGTTTCTGGAAGTGCAGATACAGTGGTGTCTGTTTGGAAAGCAAGCGGTTTCTGCTAGTGCCGGGGTGTCTGCATTGCAGTGAGGAGGGGTGGTGCAGATCAGCGGTTCTCACCCTGTGCAGGCACAATGCACCCCTCTTCTCCTGGTCGAGCTAGTAGGAAGGAGCTGTATTTCTACGTGTATAAAGGTGTATTGGGTATCTTTGTATCGATCTAGCTGTTGTCCATTCTAGGGAATGGACTGATTTGAAGAGGTTCATTAGGAAAAATCCAAATTGTACTCCTAACCGAAATTGAGAATCCTGTGGGAAAACCACTCTGGTCTCATGTCAAGCACCATCGATATTTCATTGAGATCTGGGGCAGCCTTTTTTTCTAACTGGGGCTGTTTTGGCATTTGCTAGTGGGAAGCTCTGTGATGAGGTCTGTGTAGCAGCTTTTCCAGGACATTTGGTAGTTTCAACCTATACTCTAAAAATACATCCCTCCACACTCCACCATGTTTGGCTCCATGTTACTTTGTAGTGTGCTCTGTTCCTAGGCCCAGGTCCTCAAAGGTCTTTTTATCCTTGATTCCCAGTGCAGTCACTCAGTGTTGCATGCGTCACTATGTTGGAGGGTCTGAGCTTAAGGGACTTGCTGAAGGACACAAGAGAAGTCTGTGGCATAGCCTGAGCCTGGATCTTCTGAATCCCCGGATAATGTCTTTCTCTGAGTTTTGCTCGTCGTCTCTTGTTAGACGCTCTCTTACCATGGAAGGCGCCACAAAACTTCAAACAGGGTGAATGTTATCCAGAAAGAATTATGCACCAGGATTTTTGGGCATCAGGAGCAGGTGGCTATTGTAGAAGAAGGGCAGTTTGCCTTGTTTGTTATTTGCTTGCTAACATCTGTGGAGTCATCTGCATTTTCCCTTGTTACTGCAGAGGCCTGTGAAACAAAACTCAACAGGACGCTCTTCAGCAATGCCAAGAGAATCGGCCTGTGGACAAATACCTTCTCCTTCCCATAAGGCTAGACCTCTGACCCTTCCAAGGTGAGAGCATTGGCTTCCTCTCCAGTTTGCTGACTGGCTTGCTCAACTTAAGGAGACCATCCTCCAAGCCCAAAGGAAGGCAATCCCAACGAGGATCAAAGGGAGCAGGAGAGCACACAAGCCTCCGTGGCTCACCAAAAGCATCCGGGAATGTCTCCTTGCTAAAAAGGAGGCTTACACCCAATGGAAGGAAGGGGTCATCACCAGGGAGGGCTATTCTGCAGTTGCTCGGGGATGTAGGGGGCAGTTAGGAAGGCCAAGGCGGAGATGGAACTGGGACTGGCTTCCCAGATTAAGGACAATAAGAAGTCTTATTTTAAATACGTAGGGGGTAAAAAGACGGTCCCAGGTAATGTGGGGCCCTTGCAGGACGCCATGGGAAACTTGGTCGTCACACCAGACGGCAAAGCCAACAGGTTTAATGATTTCTTTGCCTCCGTCTTGCTAAGTAGGGACCAGAACAGCCACCTCCCTGCTGGGCCCCCCTTGGGCCCTGGGGGAGGCACACCTGGGCCACGGGTTAGCGAGGATTAAGTTAGGGAGCTTCTGGAGGGGTTGGACATATTCAGGTCAGCTGGCCCGGGTGATCTCCACCCTAGAGTACTAAAGGAACTGGCCGAGGTCATTGCAAGTCCCCTGGCACGGCCTTATGAACACTCGTGGTGCTCTGGTGAGGTACCAGAGGACTGGAAGAGGGCCAACATGGTCCCCATCTTCAAAAAAGGCAGGAAGGAGGACCCAGGAAACTATAGGCCGGTTAGTCTTACCTCCATCCTAGGCAAGCTGTTCGAGAAAATTACACTGGCACACATCCAGGAGGGGCCAGTGGGGGACTGCATGCTTAGGGGCAAGCAGCACGGGTTCATCAGTGGCAGGTCCTGTCAGACCAACCTGGTGGCCTTTTACGATCAGATCACCAGATCGTTAGACGCAGGGGGAGCAGTGGACATCGTCTTCCTGGACTTCCGGAAGGCTTTTGATACCGTCTCTCACCCCGTTCTCATTAAGAAACTGGGGGCTGTGGTGTAGACACCCACACAGTCAGATGTGTTGCCAACTGGCTGTTGGGCCGCACCCAGAGAGCGGTGGTGGACGGGTCATGTTCGACCTGGAAGGACGTGGGCAGGGGGGTCCCCCCGGGGCTCGGTCCTCGGGCCCGCACCCGCACTGCTCAACATCTTCATCGGCGATGGGGGGTGGGGGGCACATGGCCGTTTCGACCTGCTCCTCCTTGGAGAACAAGGCCACGGAAGTGGTGACTGCGCAGGCCAGAAACGCTGCTCTTCACGCGAGTGCTAATGCCCCCGGCCCCCGCCGGCCTTGCCCCTGCGCCTCGGCTCCGTGGGGTCCGTGGGGAGCTCGGCACGCCGCAGTACTGCCTGGGGGGGTCTGCAATGGGTGTGAGCACCACGACACCCCCTCTTCTCCCGGGCGGCGGTAGGGGCCAGGCCAGAGCCGGGGCTGCTGCTCCCCTGCCTGGCAACAAATGGAAACACCCCGAGCGCCAGGTTTTCTCCCAAGGCGTGTGCGAGCGCCGTGCGCCGAGCCCGGCCCGCGTGGCAGTTGTGTGACGGCGCCGTGCGAGTTGCTGCGCACGGGGATGCACGAGGATCCCCACCTCCAGTGCCAGCGGTCACGGTTACAGCCACAGGTTTCATGCGCTGGTACACAGCTGTACGGAAGATTTTGTCTTGCAAAATTGGGAATTTTCCATGGAAAATTACATTTTAAATAAAAATGCTATGACATGCACAGATGTTTTGTGATGTTATAATTTATTCTTCTTTTCGTATATTCTGTTTTAAGATAAACACTTTTTTTCATCAATACCCCTTGAATTGAGGTTAGGGTTGACGTTTAACTGGTATTTGTTTTAATGCAGGTGAAAATACGCAATAATGGTTTAAACCACATGATTTCTACAGACGAAGTGGAGATTTGTGCCTGTGGGCTCCCTCCCAGAGGTGCAGGGGAGAGCAGGGGCCCAGACGCCGGGGTCCTCGGCTGCATGAGGTTCTCGTCTGCCCATTTGCTGAGCTTGTCCAGGTCAGCCTGGATCACCCGCCTATCTTCTGGTGTGGATGCTTTGCCCCAAAGTTTGGTGTCATCGGCGAACTTGGCCAGTCCACTCCTGACTCCAATGTCCACATCATTAAAGAAGATGTTGAACAGGATGGGTCCCAGGACAGAGCCTTGAGGGACCCCACTGGTCACAGGGCACCACGATGAGTGACTGCCATCAATCACAACCCTCTGGGTCCGACCACGAAGCCAATTTCCCAGCCAGCGGATAGTGGTGGAGCCGAGGCCACAACGGGCCAATTTGGCCAAGAGGTGATCATGGGATACTAGATAAAAGCTTTTTTGAAGTCAAGATATATGACATCAATCTCTTCTCCCTTGTCCAGGTGATAGGTCACCTGGTCATAGAAGGAAATGAGATTGGTCAAACAAGACCTACCCGCAACAAACCCGTGCTGGCTGTCCCTTAGGATGTTAGCCTGGGCCAGTCCCTCAAGGATGGCCTCCTTAATAAACTTTTCTAAGATCTTCCCCAGGATAGAAGTCAGGCTAATGGGCCTGTAGTTAGCCGGATCTACTCTCCTCCCTTTCTTGAAGATCGGCACCACATTGGCCTTCTTCCAGTCTTCGGGCACTACACCAGAGCGCCAGGAGTTTTCAAAGACCCGTGCCAGGGGCTGGGCTATGACGCTCGCCAGCTCCTTGAGTGCCCTGGGGTGCAGGTTGTCAGGGCCGGCTGACTTGAAGGTATCCAGCTTCTCAAGGTGTTCCTTCACGAGGTCAGCATTGATGGAGGGTAGGGGATCCCCCTCACCCAGATTTCCCTGTCCCATAGCAGGCATGGGCATCCCGTGTGACTGATGAAAGACTGATGCAAAGTACCTATTTAATAGGTTGGCTTTTTCCTGGGCATCAGTTGTCAGTTGATGCCCACCCCGCAGGACCGGCCTGGCACTCCACCATCCCTGCCCCCTGCCCAACTCCTCCCCTCCCCTTGGGGCCTCCATCCACCCCACTCCGCCCCCCAAGACCTTTTCCACCCCCCCAGAACACATACCTGCAGGGACCTGCTCTCTGGCCTTTCCCGCTGTATTCATGGCCGGGTGCTTGTGTGCGCGCGTGCGAGTGGCAGAGGGAGATTTAGGCTAGATATCAGGACACGCTACTTCACGGTCAGGGCGGCTAGGGTCTGGACCCAACTTCCAAGAGAAGTGGTGCTGGCTCCTACCCTGGGGGGCTTTAAGAGGAGGCTGGATGAACACCTTGCCGGGGTTGTTTGACCCCAGTACTCTTCCTGCCGTGGCAGGGAGTTGGACTTGGGGTCAGAAGGGACCTGAGCAGACCATCAACTATAAACCTATCAGTTCCCTGGTGCCCCCTGCATCCCGCTCCCATCATCCCCGTGCACACCTGAACCTGCCTGCATGCGTCGGGAAAGCACGGTTTCCCGATCCCTCTAGACACTGTGAATTTGGGACAAATGCTGTCCCGGGTCATGCAGCCCAGGACTGGGATTTGAGGTTCCTATTTGGGCACTGTCCCACCCAGTCAGAGCGGAGGTCACCCTGACTGCAGGGCTGGGAGAGGAGGGAGCAGCCGTTGGGCTGGGGAAGGGGTGGAGAGCTGCGGCTGTGCCATTTCTCCAGCCAGCCCGGTGCCCGCGTGCTGTGCTGGAGCTAGAGGGGAGTGAGGACGGCTCCGAGTTGTGGTGGGCGGGAGCATCAGCGCTGGGCAGACCTCGGGCCGGGGCAGGGTTACGGTCCCGTGTGTCGGATCCAGGGCCAGATTTCCACTGTCTCCTTTCCCACAGGTGTTTGTGGAGACCGGACACTGCCCACAGGTGCCGTGCACGAGTGCAGAGAGAGTGAGAGCCCAGGCCCGCGGCCGGTGAGATCCCTCCCGGGGAGACGTGGCTGCTGCACTGCAGCCTGTGGCAGCCGTGGGCCTTCCCTTCCCGGCAGGAGCTGGAGGAGCAGGACCCGGCTAGGTCGAGCCGCTCGCAACGGTTCCTGACGTGCATCCAGGACCTGCACCTCATGCAGGAGGTACTTGTCCCCACGAGGGAAATGCCATCCTGGATCTGGTGTTAGCCTCTGGGGATGACCTGGTGGGGGAGGTGCTAGTACAAGGGAGGCTAGGGGACAGTGATCGTGAAGTGATCCAGTTTGCTATTCAGAGGAAGGGCAGCGAGGGTAATTAGCACAGCGGAAATGCTTGACATTAGGAAAGCCAACTTTGAGCTCAGGGCAGTAGTCAGGGTGGCACTCGGAGCCCGGGGTAGCTAGTCTGGGGGTCCAGGAAAGGTGGTCCTTCCTCAAGGAGGCTATCCTTGGGGTGCAGCAGGAAGCAATTCCTCTGCGCAGGAAGGTGGGAAAAGGGCCCAAGAAACCTCTATGGCTGAGCGTGGATATCCAGGCTGGCCTGAGGGCAAAGAAAAAAGCGTACTGGCGGTGGAAGCAGGGGCAGGGACCCAGGAGGAGTACACCTCCCTGCCCCGAGCTTGTAGGGATTTGGTGAGGAAGGCGAAAGCAGCACTGGAGCTTAGATTAGCTTCTGGGATCAAGGATAACAAAAAGTCCCTCTTCAAGTATATAGGTAGCAAGAAGAAGCCTTACGGTAACATTGGACCTCTATGGGGGGGCAGGGCAGGGCAGTGGTGATGGACGCGGGAGAGAAGGCCAAACTCTCCAACAAGGTCTTTGCCTCCGTGTCCCTGTCCGCTGACAACGGGGCGCTCTCGGGTGACAGCGTAGAGAGGCCGGGAAGGCTGCGAGCCCCCGACTGCTAGTTCAGACCTAGTTAAGGATTACCTGGAGGGCTTAGATGTGTCCAAGTCGGCGGGCCCGGATGACCTTCATCCGCGGGTGCTGAGGGAATTGGCTGGTGTCATCGCGGAGCCGTTGGCACGGCTGTTCGAGGACTCCTGGTGCTGGGGCCAAGTCCCTGAGGACTGGAAAAGGGCCAGTGTGGTCCCTGTTTTCAGGAAGGGGAGGAAGGAAGAGCCTGGCAACTACAGGCCAGTCAGCCTCACTTCTGTCCTGGGGAAGGTCTTTGAAATGTATCAATTTTTGGGCAGGGGGCTGGACTCGATGATCTCCCAAGGTCCCTTCCAGCCCTGATGTCTGTGAAATCTATGAAAGGGCCACATTTGTGAGAGCCCTGCAGGGGAAGGGATGTTGAGGGGTCACCAGCACGGGTTCGTGCCAGGCCGATCCTGCCTGACCAACCTGGTCTCTTCCTATGACCAGGGAACAAAGAGCTTAGATGGGAAGGAGGAAGTCCGTGTCGTCTTCTTGGACTCCCAGAAGGCTTCGACACCGTGTCCCCCCCAATTCTGGTGGGCAAGCTGAGGGGCTGCGGCATTGCCGAATGCACGGTCACACGGGTGGCAGACTGGCTCCAGGGGCGCACCCAGAGGTGGGGGGGGACGGGTCGATGTCGACCTGGGGGGTGTGGGCAGCCGAGTCCCCCAGGGCTCGGTCCTTGGGCCGCTGGTGTTCAACATCATCAGCGACCTGGACGAGGGGGTGGAGAGCACCCCGCTCAAGTTCACTGATGACACCAAGCTGGGGGGTAAAGTGAATACCCCGGCAGGCAGGGACCGCGTCCAGGCAGAGCTGGATAGGTTGGAGAAGTGGGCGGATCTGAACAGGATGCGGTTCGACAAGGTCAAGTGCAGGGTGCTGCACCCGGGGAGAGGGAGCCAGCATTACGGCTATAGGTTCGGGGCTGCCCCTCTCGGCAGCACAGAGGCAGAGAGGGATCTTGGAGTCAGGACTGACTCCAGGATGAATGTGAGTCGCCAACGCGACGAAGCAATAGGCAGAGCCGACCGCACCCTGTCCTGCAGCAACAGGGGCATCACTGACAGGGCCAGAGAGGTCTTGCTCCCCCTCGTGCGGCGCCGGTCAGGCCGCGGCTGGAGTCCTGTGTCCACTACTGGGCACCGCACTTCGGGGGGACGTGGGGAACCTGGAGAGGGTACACACGAGGCCACTCGTATGGTTGGGGCCTCCGTGGCCAGCCCTATGAGGAGAGGCTGAGGGACCCGAATCTCTTCAGTCTCCGCAAGAGGAGACTGAGGGGGATCTTGTGGCTGCTACAGCCTTCTCAGGGGCCAGCAGCAGGGACTCGGGGACAGTCTGTTCCCCAGGGCCCCCTTGCAGTCACCAGGAACAGTGGCCACAAGCTGAGGGAGGAGAGGTTGAGGTTGGATATTAGGAAGAACGACTTCACGGTAAGGGTGGCCAGAGCCTGGAACAGGCCCCCAGAGAGGGGGTGCTCTCCCCTTCCCCGGGGATCTTCCAGAGGAGACTGGACAGGCACCTGGCTGGGGTCTCATGACCCCTCCACCCCCAGTGCGCCTTCCTGCCCACGGCGGGGGTCGGACTCGATGATCTGTCTGGGTCCCTTCCCACTCGGCGATTCTGTGACTCTGTGTGATGAGGTAACAAGAAAGGCTAACCGCACTCTTTCTTGCATTAGTAGGTGCCTCACGAGCTGGTCCAGGGAGGGGATACTTCTCCCCTATGCGGCACTGGTCAGGCCACAGCTGGAGTGCTGCGTCCAGTTGTGGGCACTGCGC
Organism: Crocodylus siamensis; assembly: GCF_052110815.1. NCBI lineage: Eukaryota > Metazoa > Chordata > Crocodylia > Crocodylidae > Crocodylus > Crocodylus siamensis. The sequence goes on from NW_028324710.1 coordinate 18,601, forward strand.
TTCAAGAGGGACGTGGACAACCTTGACAGGGTTCAGAGAAGGGCTACTTGCATGATCGGGGGCATTTATATATTTTTAAAGAAACAGATCTCCAGGTTCGGTGCAGTTTTGAGTGAGTCTTGAAGGGGATATGTGGGGCCAAAGGGAAGTAGGGAATAAGACACAGGGCATTTGTGCTCTAGGCCCCTCTGCCAGCTGCCCCAGAGGGGCAAGACCAGGAGGAAGCTTGAAGGGAATTGTTAGATGCCATGATGGGTGTCACTGGTTTGAAAAGCTGGGATTATTAATTTAACTTCATTTCATCTACTTTGTTTTGTGTCCTCGGCGCTGAGATACGTTGAATTAAGTTTCAGGAAGGCTAAAGAGTGGTGAAGATTTCTGTGTTTTGCTTTGACATTATGGGCAGGACAAAACCCGTATTGCATTGCAGGGAAATGAAGTTCTAGTAACCGCCGTCCTGGGCAGCTTTTCTCATGTGAGCAATGGTCTGAATTACCACGAGGTGTGCCGTGGCTGGGAGGGAAGCAGCCTGTGTGACAGCGACCCGGAGGGGAGGAGTCCATGAAAAACCTCTCCTCCAAACTGTTGAAAAATGTGAGAATCCCCCATGATTTATAAATTAGATGTTTGCACCTAGACAACACTGAGTGGACGATGAATTAGAAATGCCTGCCTCAGAAACACTATTTATCTGTCTTCTATTGAAATTCTCCGGCAGTATCTCAGCAATGAATACTGTTTTCCCCTCAATGGCATATAGCCTAACTTGGATAACTGATAGATAGATGCAATGTATAATACTTAAGACTAAAACCATTAAAAAGAAAGCTAAAGAAATGTACAGAAGGTGATCACAATACTGCCGAGCGTATGTATTACTAAAAGAAAAATGCAAAAACTTTTCTATGATTTTAGTGAATCACTATGGGCTCCTATACACGTGCAGGGAGCCAGCTCTGACACGCTGGAAGTGCAGCACACTGGAGCAGACTCGCCTAACTGACTGTACTAGAGCGTGGACATCACCGTGCTCCCGCAGACGGTAGAAACACGGACACGCAGAGTTAGTCCAACAGTAATCATACCACAGGATTCATTTCAGCATCTTCTACAGCAGGAGAGTTAAAGTTAGTACGGTGGTCTTGTGTTTTAGAAAGGAGAACTGTGTAGAGAAAAATGGGGAAGATCCTAAAGTTAAAATTAAGAGTATATCCTTACTTTAAAATCAAAAGCCTGCCATAGTGGAGACATGGACCATGAGCACGCTGGCACAGAGCCATACCTCTTAACAACAAAAAAGGGACGCAGTAAGGCAAGAAGAAAAGTGTCATGATATTAAATAGCAAGCTTTAGGAGACTGTTTGCACCAAATAGTTTAGAAAATGGAAACTGAAATCCAAAAGGAGCCCAGAGCCTGAAGTGCAGCATGAAAAGGGGAACCCAGGATGTTATGTGAGGAGCAAACTGTTCATCGATTCCTGGCCGGTCAGGGCTGGAAGGACCGTGTCGATCCTCGGGTCCAGCCCCTGCACCAGGCAGGACAAGACACCGGGCTCAAGTGACCGCGGCGAGGTGACCGTCCCGTCTCCTCTGGAAGATTTCCAGGGTAGGGGACTGCACCACCACTGCGGGGAGTTTATCCCAGTTACTTTATGTCCATATTGTGTCTTGCTTACTCAGAAATTCCTCATCTGACACCCAATTGAAGGCGTAGAAATAAATACTTACAATAGATCAAAGCAGGAAGCTTGTAAGAGAAAGAGTGCGTTTCCTAACCGCACCTTGTGCAGATCTGCTGAGCACGGCATTCCTCCATTCACACCTGAACCTATCAAATCAGGCCAGACAAGCAGAGTCTAGAGAAGGAGAGTTGGCATCTCTATTCGATTTACCTTTCTCCATCTCCAAAGCATCCCGTGTTTGTGAACCGGGGTCACAGACTCTCCTGTCTCCTGCAGCTGTATGAAGGAAATAACGAAGAGCAAGATAAGCCACGACCAGTAATTCCCAGTTACTTCATGTCCATATTGTGTCTTGCTTACTCAGAAATTCCTCATCTGACTTGAACTCACTGCACAGATGCGGAGGGACGGGGGCACTGGCAGCGCTGGGGGGCTGCGGGTCGGGAGTGAGGGGCACCATCATGGCCCGGGGGGCAGGGTCCTGCAGTTTGGGGGTGAGGGGCACTGGCAGGGCTGGGGTCAGTGGGTTGGGAGTGAGGGGCAGCAGCAGGCTGGCGGGGGCTGTGGCTTGGCAGTGGGGGCAACAGTACGGGCAGGGACAGGCACTGGCATGTCACTGCCCCCCATCATATTCCCCCTGCCCCCCTCCGCCACGTGACAGGTGTCCTGCTTCTTGGACCTGGAAATACGGTAACCCTACAGCAGCCTCCGCGTCCTCCCCGCCTGCTCCGCTGCACGCCCTCCCCATGCCTGCCCAGACACACGTCCTAGCTCCCAGCACAGCCCCCCGCTCTCCCCCCCACGGCAGGCAAGCACGCTGCACACTTCAGTCCTCGGCTCGCTACTGAAGTCACGTTCAGGAAAGAAATGAAAGCATAAAGTGACAATACCCCCAGCCACAAGTCACCCGCCCCTAGGACTCCCCAAGTGTGGGTGCAAACCCCCCTCATTGCCCACTGGCAGCATGCTCAGCCGGGTGCCCACACTTACCCCTTGAGGTCAGGGCCACAGCACGGACACAGCTGTCACCGGACCCCCAACCAGTGACACGTTGGGAGCAGTTCAACAGCCGTGTGCGTCTCCACGAGCGGCACAGCGACGAGCCGGGTCTGGAAGGGGCCGTTGTGACGCGTCGCGTTCTCCGGGGCTCCCCGCGGGCGCGTCTCGGCCGCGTCGGCCACACCGCTGCACCAGCCACGGGCGTGAGACCAGCGACGGGCTTGCAGGGGCTTCAGCCAGGACTGGCCCCTGCGAGGGTTTCCCTCCAGGACACTGTGACAGCGGATGAGGAAAGGGACTCCAACAACAGCTCCCAACTCACACCATTTCTTGTCCGTGCACAGAGAGCAGACGGCCCAGGTCCATCTCACACGTGTCCCCTGCGGTGACTGTCACCGCTGTGTCTGTAGCCGGGGGGTCCCGCTGGCTCCCAGCTCTGAGCTGGAGAAATGCACTGGGTTACTTGCCGCCTCCACTGGGCCTTGTGCTGGTGTGCGTCCTCCCAGGCTCTCAGCATTTCACCACCTTCACGGGCAACTTCCCTCAGTTCCCTTCAAGCCCTTTCCCTTTCTGGAGGACGAACTGTTTAAACAGAGCCGCGTCCTCGACCTCCCTCTTCTGCCTTTGCTCACACAGCCCTTTCACCAGGGCGGTGGCTGACGAGGCTCTTTCCATGGATATCATGTGCTCACTGGGCCGGGAGGTCTTGCTCCTCATCTACCATCCTAATACTACTACCTTTCCTGCCAGATCCTTTAACAATAATGACGGTATCTCCTTCATTTGAGATGAAAGCACTGGGAGATGGATGTATCTTGGTTGAATGATTGCACTCTAGGATTAGTCCTCGAGAGCTCGCTGTCTTCAAACACCTGGAAGGTGGCCACGGAGAGGATGGAGACGTGTCCTGTTTGCTTCAGCCACAGAAACAGACTCAGAGTAAATTAAGAATTGCGGCAGGGGATATTCAGGTTTGATATTAGACCTTCCCCACTACATGAGGGTGATTTCTTTTTGAGCACTGAAATGAGCTCCCCAGAGAGCTGTGCAATCTCCATGCTTGCCAATGCATGAAAGCAGGTTCGATGGCTGGCTGCAGGGTTTGTAGGGGGTGATCCTGCCTTGAACAGGGGGTGACTAGATGGTCCCAATGTCTCTTCCAGCCTCGTGTTGTATGATGTGATGAACTCTCGGTGTGCTACTAACAGAACCAGCGGCACAAAAAGATTGTATAAAATCCCTTTTGTCACATCAGAGTGAAACACGTGATCCATTTTTTATACAGGCTCCACGGCCTTGTTTGGAAAGGGGGGGTGAAGCAGAAGAATAAAAAGTAACCGGGCCGGGACTCACAGACAGCAGAGGGGAGCCCTGCCCAGGCCGGCCGCCCGGGGGTGGATGCACGGCGGGGGGGGGCTGCAACCCTGCTGCCCTGCCCCCCCGGGCTGCCCGAGCCGGATGCGCAGGGTGGGGGCTGCCCGGACCCTGCGGCGGGGGGCGCTGCGAGCTTCCCTCCCCTGTCTCCAGCCCCTGCCCTGGCTGCCCACGCCGCTGGGCTCGCTGCTGTGGGGTGGTGCTGTGCTGCTCCGGTGCTCCCCCTGCACTCCCTGCCCCGGAGCCCTTGCTGCCCCACTCGCATGGTGGAGAGGAGAGCATGTCTCCAGCAGCAGGGCGACAGGCTTGGAAACCTGGCCCCCACAAAAGAATTGCTGAGGCGTGGACAAGAAGACGCGGCCCCACTTCTTCACCCCGTGCGGGTTACAGAAGAGACTGAGTCCTGCGCCGTGCTCCCTACGAGCAAACCCAGCGCACCTGCCTGCTGTGATCTGAAGCCACGAATACCGTCCAGGGGAAGGCATAGCCACTCGTGTCGCTGGTCCTCTGCAAAGATGTCAGAGATTTCAAACCTCCAGCAATATTTCTGCACAGACAACCAGGGGCTTTCAGCCAACCACACCTTTGTGGCACATGTAAAGGCCGTTTCCTTCAGCCAGGAACGTGATGATGAGCATCCTGTTTAATTAAGTTTCCAGCCATCAGGCAGAGTTTCCTTGTGCCTGAAGAAGGGCGTTTGTGCCACAAAGCTGGCAACAAACAATTTTTCCAGCTATTTAGTTTGTGTAAAAGGAGATATCACATGTGCCCAAGGAACCGGGGCTGCCCACGTCCTCAGCCCAACACGGCTGCAGCCAACCCCGCTTTCCAGCCGTGGTGCTCAGGAGAAAAGCTGTCAGAGGAGAGAAGTCAGAGCAGCCCCGCGTGGCCATGACTCGGTCGGGGGTCATGCCATCAACCACAACCCTCTGGGTCCGACCACGAAGCCAATTTCCCAGCCAGCGGATCGTGGTGGAGCCAAGGCCACAACTGGGCAGTTTGGCCAAGAGGTGATCATGGGATACCAGATCAAAAGCTTTTTTGAAGTCAAGATATATGACATCAATCTCTTCTCCCTCGTCCAGGTGATAGGTCACCTGGTCATAGAAGGAAATGAGATTGGTCAAACAAGACCTACCCGCAACAAACCCGTGCTGGCTATCCCTTAGGATGTTAGCCTGGGCCAGTCCCTCAAGGATGGCCTCCTTAATAAACTTTTCTAAGATCTTCCCCAGGATAGAAGTCAGGCTAATGGGCCTGTAGTTAGCCGGATCCACTCTCCTCCCTTTCTTGAAGATCGGCACCACATTGGCCTTCTTCCAGTCTTCGGGCACTACACCAGAGCGCCAGGAGCTCTCGAAGACCCGTGCCAGGGGCTGGGCTATGACGCTCGCCAGCTCCTTGAGTGCCCTGGGGTGCAGGTTGTCAGGGCCGGCTGACTTGAAGGTATCCAGCTTCTCAAGGTGTTCCTTCACGAGGTCAGCACTGATGGAGGGTAGGGGATCCCCGTCACCCGGATCTCCCTGTCCCGTAGCAGGCATGGGCATCCCGTGTGACTGATGAAAGACTGACACAAAGTACCTATTTAATAGGTTGGCTTTTTCCTGGGCGTCAGTTGTCAGTTGCCCCATCTGGTTTAGCAGGGGTCCAACATTGCCCTTGCTTTTCCTCCGGCTCCCCACATATCTGAAAAAGGACTTTTTGTTGTCCTTGATGCCTGAAGCTAGTTGGAGTTCAGTTGCAGCCTTGGCTTTCCTGGTTTGCTCCCTGCAGGACCGGACCACCACGGAGTAATCCTCCTTGGAGGTGAATCCCATCCTCCATCCTTTGTAGGCTTTCCTTTTTAGCCACAGTAGGTCCGCTAGGTCCCTGGAGAGCCAGGGGGGCTGCTGTGCCTTCTTGCTGCCTTTCCTCCGTGTTGGAATAGATTTAGCTTGTGCACTGAGGATCGCTTCCTTGAGAAGCAACCACTCTTCTTGAACGCCCATCTCCCTGGGGTCATGGTCCCTGAGGGCCTGACCGACTAGCCTCTTGAGCTTGTCAAAGTCGGCTTTTCTGAAGTCAAGGACTTCTGTGTTGCTGACTGACTTGCCAGCTTTACGGCGGATGGTGAAGGTGATCAGCTCATGGTCGCTGTCACCCAGCTTCCCATCGATCACTAGGTCGCCGATTAGGTCGTCCCCCGTAGCCAGTACCAGGTCAAGCAGCGCTTTGCCTCTCGTTGGCCCATAGACTTCTTGAGTCAGGTAGAGGCCATCCACGCACGAGAGAAAGCTTTGCTCCCGCTCAGATTTAGCTGAGTGATCTTCCCACGAGATGTCCGGGTAATTGAAGTCACCCATGACAACCAAGGTCCTGGAGCAAGCGGCCTCAGTCAGTTCCCGGGCGAACTCCTGGTCAAGCTCGGGACTTTGAGTGGGAGGTCTGTAGTAGACTCCCACCGTTGTGTCCCCTGTGCCGAATTCCCCACGAATTTTTACCCAGAGGGTCTCTAGCTGTCCATGCCGGTCGCCAACATCAGCTTGCAGGGACATGTAGCTTTCCTTCACATAGAGAGCTACACCCCCGCCCCTTTTGTCAACACGATCCCTCCTGTACAGGGTATAGCCCTCTATCCCCGTGGTCCAGTCATGGGTGGAGTCCCACCAGGTCTCCGTTATCCCAACGACGTCATATTTCTTTGCACTGAGCAGGAGGACGAGCTCGTCCTGCTTGTTGCCCAGGCTCCTGGCATTAGTGTACAGGCAAGCAAGAGTGCCCTTGGGGGCTCTTGCTTTGCCCACAGATTGTGCCAGGGCTGGGGCAGGGGTGGGCTCCCTTAAGTGCCTTGGTCCGCTGGCTTTGCAAGGGCCGTTCAGCGGGCCAGCAGTGGCAGTCGTCCCCCCATCCCCCAGCGGGCTTAGTTTAAAGCCCGGTGGAGCAGGTCAGCCAGCCTGGCTGAGAAGAGCCTCCTCCCCAGGGGAGAGAGGTGGAGGCCATCTCTTCCCAGCAGCTCGCTGCCTCTCTCGCCAAAGAGCGGGCTGTGGTCATGGAAGCCAAAGCCTTCCCGATGACACCAGCGCCGCAGTCTTTGGTTCACCGCGTGGATCCTCCTCTCCCTCCTCAGCCCATAGCCCGAGCCTGGGAGGAGCGACGAAAACACCACCTGAGCTCCCAGACCCCTAAGCCCCGCTCCCAACTCCCTGTAGCGCCTCATGACCCGGCTGGGAGGCTCCGAGCCGTGTCATTGGTGCCCACGTGAATAAGGAGCATGGGGTAGTGGTCTGTGGCCGGAGGAGCTGCGGGATCCTCTCCGCAATGTCTCGGATGCGGGCCCCCGGGAAGCAGCAGACTTCCCGAGCTAAGGGGTCAGGGCGGCACATTGCCCCCTCAGTGCCCGCAGGACGGGGTCTCCCACAACAAACACCTTTCGCTTTGTCTTGGGGAGAGTGGGGCCGGTAGCTGCGGTCGAGCCTGGGCTGCCTGCGGGAGCCGGGAACTGCGCAGGCTCTGCCGGGGCTGCAAGAGGTGCGAACCTGTTGCTAAGCTCTGGCGAGGGAGGGGCCTTGGTGTGGCGGGCCTTGGGGCCCTTGACCACCTCGGTCCATGCCCCTGACTGGGCAGAGCGGGAGGTCCCAGAGTCCTCCTTAGTCGCGGAGGGAGACGGAGCTCTCCCCTGGGGCTCCCCGGGGAGAAGGGCCTGGCAGTAGGAGTCTGTCTGCTGCTCACAGTCCCTGATGGCACGCAGTCTCTGGACTGTGGTCTGGAGCTCCTCCAGCCGGTGCACCAGAGACCCCAGTAGGGAGCAGACCCCGCATGGGGAGGGGGCCATGCTCCCGGGCCCCAGAGCCTGAAAAAGGGACAGGCAGCCCCCGCAGCCAAGAGCCAGGGGCTCTGTCTGCATGGATCCCGGGACCGCGGGCTTCGTCTGGGCGGCCGTCTTTGAGGTGCCCAATGGGGGGCCGCAGAGCCCGAGGGGACCCTCGGGGTGCGGCGTGTGCCCATCCGCGTCATGCCTCTGGTAGGCTGGCTACGGCTGGGGCTAGCTATGGCTGCGGGGGTCGCAGGCAGGGTCTCGTGCCCTCCCGCGCAAACTCCGCGCTAACTCGAGCGCCTGTTTGCACAGCCTGTTCACGTGGCTCTGGTCACGGGGCTCCCTGGGGGGCTGGGCCAAGTAGGGGCCTGGGCGGGGGCTTGACCAGCTCCACACAGCCGCCTCCTCCCAGGGAGTGAGGAGTTAACCCCTTCCCACCACGAGCCCGCTTACCTCCGGCTGTGCTGGGGGTTGGCAGGAGGCTCTGTGGCTGCTGAGGGGGTGTCTGGGGGGCATGCAGAGACCCAAATTTCCCTTCAGCCCTTCACCTTGAGTTGAGATGAACCCAGAGATTTAACCAGGACACGGTGTGGCAGCCCTGGGACTGGGGCACATGGAAGAGGATAATCTCAGCGCACCGGCACTTGGCTGTCCAGCCCTGATCCTGACAGTACCTCCTCCCTCCCGCGGCAGGAACAGGGATCCACCTGTCTGACCATTTCCCTGTTTCCTGTGTCACCTGTCCCCACTGGAGTGACCCAGCCGTGCCCTGCATGGAAATTACAACGGGACTTTTCCCCCTGCCGATCCAGAGACCCTCAGACATGGGCTGAGGTGACCGCTGCAGGACTGCGGAGGCTGTCTGCCAACACGGCAGTCACATCCCCCTGTGCTGTGTGCGCTACATCCCCAGTGCGCCCAGCACGGCTCTCGCTGCTGCCAGTGACCCTGCCATGTGCTGCGGTGTACCTCTGAATTTCCTTAGCATTTCCATCATCCCTGGGATGCTGCACGGGGTCTTCACTTCTGTAGAAACAGCTTTTGCTTCCTGAAACTCCACATCCTTGCTCCTAAGAGGAACATATCCCCCATCATCGCTCAGCCCGGCTCTTCCACGTGGATATTCCTGCCACAGCCCAAGCAGGAATCTCCTGGGAGGGGGAAGGGGAAGATACCGCACCTGTCCAAGGTCCTTTTCACATCCTAGAAAGGGAAACATGAGGGTAATAGTGATTATTTCCTTGCTGGGTGAAACCATCTGCACCCAAGTTCAGTGAGTTTATGACTTGTCTGTTTGACGGGCATCCACTTTTTCACTGTCTGAAAATCCCTAAGTCTGCCTCTGCCTGCTGCACTTGGATGCAGCCAAGGGGCGATGAACCATTTCTTTGCTGTCACCTCTGTCTTGGCATTACATTACTCTGAACATTTGCATGGCTACCTCCAGATGTGCTTTCCTGTCCATTTTGGCTGCTGACAGAAATGATATAAAAAAAACCCCGAAACCCCTGTGCTTTACTGGAAGAGGCAGCATGTTAGTTTGACCTCGCTCCTTAGCATCTGTATAGATCATGCAAGGCTTTTTGGTGCTTTAATATAAAGCAGATTCAATCAATCATTAGAGATGAGCTCCAGAAAAGCCCCACTGAAGCGCCCAGTCTACACAGACATTGGGAAGCCAGGTCCAACTAATGTGACGCCGCGTCTGGGGACGCGCTGGGTTCAGTGCGGGGACACACTGGACTTACAGGACAGGTCTTTTTATGCTCATGTCTGCAAGAAGCCTTCATGGCTAATAGCTTGGCACTTCTCCCAAATCAGAATTTCCTCCCAGGACAAACTGGTAGATCTCCAGACTGATGGAAAGTCTCACCTGAGTCTTGGCCCAGTCTCCACCAGGTCTGGGGGCCAGGCCGAGGGCTGCTTTGTGCCAGACGGCAGCAGCATTGGGGGCCGGATCAGCAGCGCACGCTCACCTTCAGCAGCTCAGCAGGGGTCTGCCGGCTCTTCTCCTCTATCCCCGAGATCAGCTTGCGCAGGGAGGCGCTTTGCCGGGAGAGTTGGGCTACGTTGGCCTCCAGGCGCCGCAGCGTCTCCCTCTCCTCCTCCTCCAGGCTCTGCAGGAGCCGCTGCTCCTCCTCGCTCACAAAGCGACGCAGCTTCTCGCACTCAGACTTGATGCTCTCTCTCCGTCGCTTTACCTTGTTCTTCCAGGACAAGCAGCAAAAACCAGTGTGAGCTGCCATCTCCACTTCCAGCTTTGCATTGGCAGAGGGAAGGCATGAACTCAGGGTGTGCAGCCCTTTGTCAGTAGCTAGACTGTCACCGGCTATACCATACACACATTTCATATAGTGATGCACTCTCTAGAGAAAGGATTGTTGAGGAGTTCGTGACTTTTTGTGGAGCTGTTTTTGAAGACATAGAGTCGCTGTTTGTTTTAAAATTTATTCAGCATGCTGGGCATTTTGAGCGAACTTAGAAGCTCCGAATATAATTGTTAAAGGCGATTTATAGTTTACAGACAAGATGCGCGCGCAGGTGGGGATTTTCCACTGTGAAGGAAAACAAGATGTTGGGTCAGTGTGGGAAAACTCTTAATTGTTTCAAAACTGGTTTTTGGCTGCGTGTTAACTAATGGAGGGGGGGTTGTATCTCTGCTTCATACTTTAAGGCGACGAGGCCTGTGTTTTATCAGCCTGTCCTTGAAGCACTGAACCTGCTACACTATTATTTATGATTTTGTACCAGCCTGTCCTTAGAGGCTGAGTCTGCTATAGGAGTTTTACTGTTAGTAAAATTTCTACAATTCTCTTTTTTGATCCTGGCCTTTAAAGGCCGGGATCACTTTTTACTATATTTGGCATATATTGTTTATTGATTGTTGGATCTTTGCAGCCGAAGGGGAGGTACACGATGAGGTTTCGTTGGGGTAAACATTGCAGGTTTTACGTGTGTGTGTGATGGATTTACAAATTCCTTTCGGCGATTTTGATTGTGGAGTGGGTGGTTAGTAGGACTTGGTATGGTTCTTTCTACATTGGCTTTAGGCAACTTTTTCGTTGCGGAACACGGACCCACACGTAGTTACCGGGACTGAAGGGGTGTATCTCGCAGTTGAAGGGTACAGGTTGCTTAACGGCAGCACGGCGCTGTAGAGAAGTAAGCTGCTTCTGCAAAGAAATTACATAATGGGTTAAATTTTTCCCCCCCGCTAGCAATCCTGTATTTGGAGGAAGGAAACTACGGGTAATGGGGGGTGGATGACCAAACAAATGCTTATAGGGAGATATCTTAACATTAGCTTTAGGCGCATTTTGCATAGCAAAGAGTGCAAGGGGCAATGCCTCGGGCCATTTAAGCTGAGTTTTCGAACACACTTTGCCTAGAAGGGTTTTTAGAGTTCGATTTGCCTTTTTTACCCCTCCAGATGACTGAGGGTGATTAGGGGTGTGAAGCTGCTTAGTGATTCCCAACCGTGTGTAAATTGTTTGTAAGACCTGAGAGGTGAAGTGACTTTTTTGATTTGAGTCAATGACTTGAGGTATGTCAAACTGCGGAATAATGTCCTTTAGAAGTGCATGAGCGCCTTGCTGATGAGAGGGATGGGTGGCAGGAAACGCCTCCATCCAATGGGTGAGCTGATCTTGTACTACTAAGGCATATTTATATTTTTGGCACTGGGGAAGTTCGATGAAGTTTATTTGCAGTTTTTCAAATGGTTGATATGCCTAAGGTCGGCCCCCAGCTGGGGCTTTTCTCTCTGGGCCAGAGTTGAACGCTGGGCAAGTGGAGCAGACGCTGGTCACTTGTTTAGCCGCTGCATGGATCCCAGGGGCAAACCAAACTCGGAGAATGGTTTCAGCTATGGCAGTTGCCCCATAATGACCTTGCCCATGGACTATTTGGCACAGGGGCCGCTGTAATGTTTTAGGCAAGATGGGGCGGTCATCGCTAGTGTATTACAGTTTATCTTTTGAATAAGCTTTATAGAGACGTTTTTAGGGGTTTTTTTCTTCTTTCCACACTTGCTTATAGTTTCATAGTTTCTATGGTTGGAAGGGACCTGACCAGATCTTCTAGTCCGACCCCCCGCCATGTCAGGAAAGATTACTGGGGTCAAATGACCCTGGCAAGATGTTCATCTAACCTCCTCTTAAACCCCCCCAGGGTAGGAGCCTGCACCACTTCTCTTGGAAGTTGGTTCCAGATCCTAGCCGCCCTGACCGTGAAGTCACGCCTCCTGATATCTAACCTAAACCTTCCCTCTGCCAGCTTGTGACCGTTATTCCTGGTCACTCCTGGCGGTGCTCGGGGGAACAGGGACTCCCACAATGCCTGCTGGTCCCCCCTGACTAGTTTATAACAGGCCACTAGATCCCCCTCAGCCTTCTCTTGTGGAGGCTGAACAGGTTCAGGTCCCGCAGCCTGTCCTCATAGGGCCTGCCCTGCTGCCCCCTGACCATGCGAGTGGCCTCCTCTGGACCCTCTCCATGCTGTCGACATCCCTCCTGAAGTGCGGCGCCCAGAACTGGACGCAGTACTCCAGCCGCGGCCTCACCAGTGCCGCACAGAGGGGGAGGATCACCTCCCCGGACCTGCTCGAGATGCATCTGTGGATGCAGGACAAGGTGCGGTTGGCCTTCCTGACTGCATCCCCACACTGCCGGCCCATGTTCATCTTGGAGCCAATGATGACCCCCAGATCCCTTTCCGCCTCTGTGCTGACAAGAGGGGAGTTGCCCAGCCTGTAGCTATGGTGCTGGTTGTTCCTCCCAAGGTGCATCACCTTGCACTTGTCTGTGTTGAAACTCATCCTATTCTCGTCCGCCCACCCTTGTAACCTCTCTAGGTCCGATTGTAGCCTGTTGCATCCTTCCAGTGTGCCCACGTCCCCCCACATCTTAGTGTCATCAGAAAATTTGAACAGGTGCTTTTTACCCCCTCGTCCAAATCACTGATGAAGATGTTGAGCAGTGTGGGCCCGAGGACCGAGCCCTGGGGGACCCCCCTGCCCACGTCCTTCCAGGTTGAGAAGGCCCCATCCACTACCACCCTCTGGGTGCGGCCCTCCAGCCAGTTGGCGACACATCTGACTGTGTGGGGGTCGACACCACAGCCCCCAGTTTCTTAATGAGAACAGGGTGAGAGACAGTGTCAAAAGCCTTCCGGAAGTCCAGGAAGACGATGTCCACTGCTCCCCCTGCGTCTAACGATCTGGTGATCTGATCGTAAAAGGCCACCAGGTTGGTCTGACAGGACCTGCCACTGATGAACCCGTGCTGGTTGCCCCTAAGCATGCAGTCCCCTGCTGGCCCCTCCTGGATGTGTGCCAGCATGATTTTCTCGAACAGCTTGCCTAGGATCGAGGTGAGACTAACCGGCCTATAGTTTCCCGGGTCCTCCTTCCTGCCCTTTTTGAAGATGGGGACCACGTTGGCCCTCTTCCAGTCCTCCGGTACCTCACCAGAGCACCACGCGTGCTCGTAAAGCCGTGCCAGGGGACTTGCAATGACCTCGGCCAGTTCCTTTAGAACTCTAGGGTGGAGATCATCTTCTAAGGCTTTGGGTGTTTTTCATACAGGAGCAAGGGCGTTGAGATTTAGGGGTTGCTGAGCAGCAGCCTTGGCAGCAGCATTCGTGTGCTCATTTCCTTTAGCCTTAGGCGGGTTCCCCCCGGTGTGTGCGGCGACATGTATTACGGCTATTTGTTTGGGTTTTTGGATGGCTTCCAGGAGCTCAGAAACCTGAGTGGAGTTTGTAATCTGCTTCGGAAGAAGTAATGAAGCCTCGCTGTTTCCACAATTGCCCGGTGGAGTGGCAAATTCCAAACGCATACCGACCGTCAGTGTATACGTTTAAAGTCATCCCGGTTGCCAGTTCACATGCACGAGTTAAAGCAATCAGTTCAGCTGCTTGTGCACTTAGCCGGGGAGATAAGGGCTTTGCTTCAACGATGTTGAGGTCAGTGACAACTGCATACTCATTTTGACGAACTCCAGCTCCTATGTAGGAGGACCCATCCACATAGAAGACTAAGTCAGGATTGTTCAGGGGCACATCAGTGAGGTCGTCTCGGGGCTTTTCCATCATAGGAACGACGGTGCAGCGGTCGTGATGTGGCTTTTCATTCTTGGGATGAGGCAAAAGCGAGGCCGGGTTGAGGCTAATACAGCATGAGATGCGCACGTTTTCGGCAGTTAGCAGAGTTACTTCATACCGGGCTAGACGCTGGTGAGAGAAGGCTTGCGGCTTTTCTTTAGTCATTAGGGCTTCAACTTCATGAGGAACCCTGACTTCGAGGGGGTACCCCATGACTAGCTCTTTCGATCGCTCAACAAGCAGTGGTGCCGCTGCAACGGCGCAGACCGCTGACTGCCCCTTTTGCCGCTGGATCTAAGGCGGCAGAGTAATAAGCGATCGGGCGTAGCTGAGGTCCCAGTTTCTGGGTCAGGACTCCTGAAGCTACTCCCCGTCTCTCGCGGACAAACAACACAAACGGCTTCTCGTAGCTGGGGAGTCCTAGAGCAGGGGCTTGTGGTAGCTGGTGTTTAACTTGGAGAAAAGTATGGTTTAACTCGGGGGTTTATTGAACTATTTCAGGTTCTCCCTTCCGAGTGGTTTCTACCAGAGGCTTAACTATCTCTTTGTAAGCAGGGATTCACGGCTGGTAAAATTTAGCCGCTTCTAAAAAGGTTCATATATGCCTCTTAGTGGTGGGCTTTGGCAAGTCTTTTATAGCTTTTACTTTTTTATTAGACAATTCCCGCAGTCCCTCTGAGATCACGTCCCAGGTATGTAACCTTTTTTGGGCAATATTGTAATTTTTGGGGGGTACTTTATGTTTTCTTTTAGCTAATCCTTCTAATAGTTTTAAAGTGTTCGTTCGGCAGCTTACCTGAGTCCGTGACGCTAGTAGTAGGTCATCTACATACTGTGCAAGCACTGTATCCGAGGTAAGTGTGATACTTTGTAAGATTTTGTTAGGATTTGGCTGAAGATAGTAGGACTTTTAGTGTATTCTTGGGGAAGTCGTGTCCAGGTTAAATGTTGTTTTTTTTTCTAAGTGAAGGCAAAAAGGTATTGAGGCTGGGCTGCAACTGGGATTGAAAAGGAGGCAGCACACAAATTAAATACTGTGAATCGAGCGGCCCACCACGGGGTGGAGGTAACAGTAGTGGCAGGGTTAGGAACTACGGCAGCTTTGGGAATTACATAATTATTTCTAGCACGTAAGTCTTGCACAGAACAATAAACAGGCTTGCCATCTTTTCCTAATTTCGGTTTCCTGACTGGTAATACGGGGGTATTGCAAGGAGACTGACACTCCACTAAAATCCCTTTCCTGATGTATTTATTTATAAGGGGCTGCAAATCTTTTTTTGCTTCTTTATTTAGCAGGTACTGAGGCACGCGAGGCGGGACTTCCCCCTCGGTTTGAATAACAGCCAGAGTGGCAGACTTCAGGAGTCCTGCATCGGTGGCCTCCCAGCCCCACAGTGCGGCTGGCAATCGTTGTAGCTCCACCGGGAAATTTCCCTTCCCCCCCCGAGGCCACCGCCCCGGCGAAACAAGGCAGTTTGTCAGTCGGTAATTCTAAAGTTATTCCCTCCGGACTGCAGCGTAGAGCGGCCCTCAGCTTACACAGTAAGTCCCGTCTTAATAAATTCACAGGAGCCCGGGCGGGCAACAAAAAGGAGTGCTCACACGACAAGGGTCCCACTGGGACTCGAGCAGGGGCACTCCTGCTGGTTTTGAACAGCTCCCCCCCACTCCCGTCACATTCTCCGTTCCTTCCTCAAGTAGACCTGCACGCTCAGGAGTTGTAGATAACATAGACATAGTAGCGCCGGTGTCAATTAAACAATCATATCGTTGCTTTTCTACTTGAATTGAGGCAATAGGGTCACTCTTATTGTAATTTATAGTTACCGCAGGGCAGACGGGGTGAGGGTGGTCAGTCGGGGCACTGAGTCCTCCTTTCCTGCGAGTAGTTTTTGACACCGGCTCCTGGCGTCACTGGTCCGGAGGGGGCCCCCGTTCTGAGATGGTTTCGATGTTTATCTTTTTTTGGGGGGGACACACTCGTTTGAAGTGTTCAGGTTGTTTCCAGTAGTAACATACTTCGCCGGCCCTCTGAACTGTGGACCACCCCTCGCCCTGGTTTCTCTGACCTAATCCCCTCCGTTGAAACCCTCCCTGGCCCCTTCCCCTGTTCTGTTCTTTTCCTGACATGCTGTGCACAGTTCCCTCAACCATTGCAGCTACTAGCTTAAAATCTTCTTTTTTCTTCTTCTTTCTTTTTCCTCTCTTTTCTCCCATCAAACACATAGCTTGCTATGTTTCTTATCTCTAACATACTTTTTCCTTTCTATCCTGGAGTATACTTGCAGAAATGCTCCTTGATATCGGGAGCACTCTGGTTTACAAAGGCTGATACCGGTGAAGGCACATGCTTTGGTTTATCTATATTAAGACGAACGTATGTCTTGGCTGCTTCACACAGACGGGTAAAGAAGGCATTTGGATGCTTTTCAGGTTCCTGTTTGCATGCATGGGATTTTCCCAATTCACGGGCTTTTTACTCGCTTCATCAAAGCCTGCTAGTAAATCATTCCGGGCTTCCCTTAGGGATGCCCTTCCCCCGGGGGTGTTGTAATCCTAATTACGTTCATTAGAAGGCCAAGGATCTCTCTTTGCTGCTGAGGCAACAGCCCTGGCACAGTTTAAAACTTTAGCTCACTCGTCTGGGGTTAGCAGGGTATTCATGAGCTTCTGCATGTTTGACTAAGTAGGGTCATAAGTATGGACTATGCACCGAATAGTCCTTCCTACTTCATCAGGTTTTCCTGAAAAGAGGGGGTTTGTTGTTGCAAAATGAGGAGGTCCCCTCGGGTGAAAGGCACATGAATTAGAATAGGGCAAACCTGGAAGGTGCCCCCGCCATCCACAAACGGGACTGGGTAGGTTCACAAAGGAGCCTGAACCACCGCATTCAGGTGCTCCTTCCCCTGGCTGGGTGGAAATGCCTCCCCCACAGGACCCTGGCTCCAGGTCCAGACCGAAGAAAAGCCTCTGGAGGCAGGGAGCCCGGAGCTCGGCGCCGGCGCTGACGCCACGGGAGCTGCAGCGCTCTCGTCGGGGGGCAGGGGTTGGCCGGGGACAGGCGGAGCAGGGTGGAGAGGCTCAGGTCCGTCTTCAGACTCCTCGGAGGCTGAAATCGGAGGATCATAAGGAGGTGGAGTGGTAGAGTAAAGAACCGGTTTTGGGGCTTTTTTGGCCAATTCAGCCCACAGGTACCAATAATCCATCTGTTGAGGTTTTAGAGCTACCAATTCCATTCGAAGGAATGCCAAACGAGACCGATCAAATGAGCCAAATTTCGGCCACCGTTTATCCGGAGCACCTTGTTGAGTTAAGACAGGCCACTCCCGTGTACACAAAATACAAGCGCGCTTCCTGCCCATGCCAGACTGCACCGGCAGATCCCCTTCTCCCCAAACCTGGAGAAGCCTCCCTAAAGGAGATCCCGGTGGGACGTTTGAAGCTGATTGTTTCATCCTCCCGAGACTTAAGCACTCTGGTCTATAATTTCCTGGAAACAGCTACCCCTCACGGCAGGCCCCACTTACCTGACACCCGGACCAAGCCCTCCGAATGGTGACAGACCCACCTATGCCGGCTGGGATGGTTGGTCCGAACGACGAGCAGCCGGGTCAGCACACAAGGGGTCCCATCTGGGTCGCCAAAATTGTTGAGGAGTTCATGACCCCTGTAACTGTTTTATTTTTTTTTGTTCTGTATAACTGCCGCGCGGCACTCTCACATTTCTGTAACCTTGAAGTCTTGACTAGTAAGCTAAATGAGCGCTTTATATTTTTCTCTGTTGGCATTAAGCTACACATGCACATTTTGTAGATTATATTTCTTATCTAGAAGTGTTATTTTTGCAGAAATGAAACTTATGTAGAAAGTCTGCCTAGCAATTACTATGTAAAAGAAACTATCCTATCCCTGTATGCTCAGCTTATATCATAGGTAGTGTCACAGAGGCAGTCCAACCAACATCTATAAAGAGGCAAAGAAACAGAAAACAGCAGAGACGATGACCAGAAAACTCTATAGGCCCGATCACCCCACAGACCGGTTCTCAGCCTCTCCGTCTGGGCGTACCCCAGCGAAGACAAAGGCCTCGAAAATCCGACAACTGACAATGATTCACCGTGTTACAGTTCTGTACTGTGTATCCCATTCATGAGCTGTTGACCAGTTCTGGGACTACGGAGCCGGCAGCCGCACCTGGCTTTGCACCAGCTCCACTGTTGGAGAGCAAGGGCTGGCTCTGGAGCCCCGCGAACCAACAGACCCCCTTTGTATCCAGCAGACTGTAACTGAAGAGACATCGGAGACTCCACTCCTCGACTGCCTCTCCTCGTAGCTTAGACAGCATACCTACGCTCGCTATACCTGTATTTACTGCAGCTTCGTTCCAGCCGGCCTCCCCTCTTATTCATAAGAGGGTGAGGCCAGGTGAGTGAATAAATCTTTTTGTTTTACCCTATATCTACTCTGTAATAACTTCTACTACTAACAACTCATCTCAGTGAGCCGTTGACCAGTTCTGGGACTACGGAGCCGGCAGCCGCACCGAGCTTTGGACCAGCTCCACTGTTGGAGAGCAAGGGCTGGCTCTGGAGCCCCGCGAACCAACGGACATCCTATAGAATAAGAAAACTAACAACTTACTCTAAATCGTCCACTTGTGCCAACTCGGCGAACCTCGAGGGCGGCTATAAAGCGACCTCCAATCCCGCCCCACAAGCCGCGCGCTCGCACAGCCTCGCAAAGCCCGCGGCTCCCCGAAGCGGTGCCGGCACCGCTCAGCCCGGCATCCCGCCACAGCCCCTTGCAGAGCTGTTCCCAAAGACACAGAGTCGCTGTCTGTCTCAAAACTTATTCAGCATGCTGGGCACCCTGACTGAACTCAGAGGCCCCGAATAAAATTGTTAGAGGTGATTTATAGTTTACAGATAAGATGCGCGCGCAGGTGGGGATTTTCCACGGTGAAGGAGCACACGACGTTAGGTCAGTGTGGGAAAACTCTTAATAGTTTCACAGCTGGTTTTTGGCTGTATGTTAAGTAATGGGGGGTGGGGGGTTGTATCTCTCCTTTATACTTTAAGGCAACGAGGCCTGTGTTTCATCAGCCTGTCCTTGAAGCACTGAGCCTGCTACACTATTATTTATGATTTTGTACCAGCCTGTCCTTAGAGGCTGAGTCTGCTATAGGAGTTTAACTGTTAGTAAAATTTCTACAGGATCACACAATACTTTCACACCATAGCAAAAGGACTGCTATCCAAAGCAGAGATTTACAATCTGGGGCCTCTGTAAAGGCTCTGGGGCTTGCAGCAAAACCCAGTGGGCCACGGGTCATCTCTGGCTGATCTGTTGATGTCAGTGCTTTTGTGCCAGGCCTGGGGCTGTCCCTGGGTCGAGACATGCAGGAGATGCTTCATGGAAAGCACTTGGAGCCTGTGTTGGCCAAGGGAGATGGGCGGGAAGGACCCCAAGAGAGCCCCCTTCACCAACAGGAGCTCTCTACATAGGAGACAGGCTCCTCTGCCAGGGGCTTTTCCCTTCCAGGGTGGGGAAAGTGGAAGATCCTAAAATGACAGCCCAAGAACCAGGAAAAACACAGAAGAGACACGTGAGGAAGGGGCTGCAGGGCGGAAGAAGGAGCCTGCACCACTTCCACAAAACATGAACTGTGCCCCGGTGAGAGCTGCCCGGGCCGGGGAGCCTTGAAGCCCCTGTGCACGGGCCCAGGGCAGGGGAACACGCACTGCCTCCCCTTGGCCCTGGGGTGGGGAACAGCAAACTCCAGAGCCCCTTTCCCTTCGTGCGGGGGCACCGGGGGTGAGAGAGCACAGGGCTCCCCCTCCCCGCAGGGCAGGGTAATGCCGAGTGCCCAGCCTGCCCTGCCCCCAGGCCCCGCAGGAAGGGCTCTGCACCACTCCTCCTCTGCCTCAGCGATGCCCATCCTGATACGAGGCTTTTAGACTTCAGAGAGCTGCTAGAGGAATCTCACAGAAACCGAAACACTGATGTGATGGAAATCCTGCTGCGGTGCCACAGCCCTGGGACAGCTGGGACAGGCAGAGACATGGGCTTCGGGGTGTGCAGAGAGTGCAGCAGCTCTGGGAGCAAACATGGCTCCAGCTTGCAAAGTGTGGCCCATTTTATGGGAGGTGAAGTATGTCGTGCAGGCGAAGAGCAGTGGCTCGGTACCACCCCTGGGTGAGTGGCAAGGAAGGGGTTAAGCTGCCAGCTCCTCAGCCCAGTCTGGTCCCAGCTCTCCCCCAGACCGCAGCATCCCCCGATGTCGAGGAAGAGCTCCCTCCATGACACACAGCCCCTCGGGGCAAATCTTGCAGCTCCCCCACCCCTCACCGCCAGCTCTGCCACGGGAACGAGCTCTCGAGGAGCACAGACTGGCACCTGCCTCCCACGCCGTGGTGGTGTCCTTCTCCGTGGCCTCCATCGCCAGGGCTCTCTCCAGCCCCTTCCTCAGAGGATGCAGGGCCCGCTGGAGCTGCACCTGGCAGGAGAAGCATCAGCTCCTTATTCCTGACCCTGACACGTGTCGGGACAAGGAGGGCTTGATACGGGATCAGTAAATGTGCAGGGAAAGCAAGCGGCAGAAGCAGGCGTGTGGGGGGCTTCCTGGCCAGCCCCCTCCCCGCTCCTCTCGACCCCTCGTTGCAGGCGCTGGCTCAGGGGCGCTGGCACCGGGTACAAGCAGCAGCTGAGACTGCTGTGAGGGGAGAAGTCACCTCAGCGTTGCTCTGCAGACACGCTTCATGAGCAGGCAAAAAACCTGCTGTTTTTTAGCAGCAAGAAAATGGGGCAACATCTCCCTCCAGCACCAGCAAATTCCAGCTACTGCCCCTCGGCAGAAGTGCATTTCCCAGAATGTGGGGCAGGAAGCCTTTGTTTCTCCCCAAAATCTCTGTGCTGTGCCCAGCCCCTGTGACAGAGCCGGCTCCCATCCCTGTGCACGAAACATTGGCAGGGCAGGGTGCGAGGGCAGACCTACTCAGAAAGCCCAGTGGGGCTGCGTGGGCACCAGAGCACCCAGAAAAAGGGTCCATGTGCTGTCGGGGACAAAGGAGCAGGTTCCCTGTTGCACACAGTCATATATGGAGGCAGCCAGGTCTTAATGGTCCCCAAGAGCTCCAGTGGGCTCAAAAACAAGGACCCGGCACACAACCCCCGGCGAGAAGAACGCACGGCTGGTTTTGGAAATGCTGTGCCCTGCACGTGGAGATGCAGAGCACAAAACTACAGAAAAAGACCAGGACAATTAATGTAATTAGTATGAAGGATGAAGACTTATATATTCAGGAACAACTAACTGATCTTTGGGGCACCAAGGGAGGCTGGTGAGTTCATTGATGATGAAGTGCTCAGCCACGGATTGGGCGGGACTGTGGAATTCATGGATATTAATTCATTTTGGGGAGAATCAAAGAGGCTGGTGACTAATCATGAATTAACGTCCTGTGGATTAAGTGAAGCAGGGGGATTCGGTGACAACCACTTGATCTTCTCTTGTACGAATGGGGGAGTGTTGAATTCACTGACAAGTACTTGTGATGCCGTGCGCCAGGAGACACTGTGACTTCTGGCTTGGGGCAGCAGAGCAAGTGGCAATTGGAGACTGAGGGGTTCAGGATCCCAGGGGTAAGGCTACACATTTGGACACTTGGCCAGGAGTAGGAAGGAGCAGGATGTAGGAGTGGAAAGAGGCTTGTGAAGAGGACCGTCCTCATCCGGGTGGATGTTAGCTCTCCTCTTACCATCCTCTTATCACCTGACCTCTCTTCAATTTTCTTAACAACAAGGCATGGCAGGGAGATGTAAGGGAACTGGAGGTGGAGACCTGGAAAGAGAGGCGGTGGCTGCCGTGTGCTCCTACCAGAGGATGCTTTGTCACCCCATTACCCCCACAGTCCTTCACTTGCTTTGACCTGCAGCATCCCAACAACACCCCTTTCCCCCTTCCTCCCCCCCACAGGCTCTTCTTAGGCCGAAACGCAGCATTTGAGACACCTGGCACTGGTCTGTTAGCTAACTTTGCTAGGCTTGCTAAGGTGGGCTTAGCTTTTCTTTCCCTCCTGTAGGAAGGAAACACCCCGAAATCCCACAGTGGGTTAAGCAACCCCAAGGTCTGTAGGGTCTGTGTACCCTGGGTAGGACGGAGCCCTACCAAAGACCCGAGTCCGGGGGTAACAGCGGTTACCCCAGGCTTGTGACTGGGCTCCAGGAAGGGGGTTGACTGCACTTAGGTGGTGCAGGGGAGACACTCAGAGCATGGTTTTCAGCCAGGAGCAGAGAGGTGGGAGGCTCAGCACAGGAGCAACCCAGACTGGCCCACCACCCTTAACTATTTTTATCTCTTGGGCCAAATCAGTTCTCAATTCTGGTAGCGAAGCAGAGCTCAATCACTCCAGTCCGTGCTGCACGACCACCGGCAAGTACCCTCCCTTGCAGACACTTCAGCTTGGGACTTCAGGTACTGCCCGGTACATGGCAGGCATCCTCTGTGCAAGCCACAAGCCCAGAGGCCTCAGAGCCCAGATGCCCACTAATTTCACTCCACCAAAAGGCTGAAGGAGCAAGCTAAAGGGAAGCCCAAGAGCTGTACCCTATGAACATAAGTCTTGTAGCCAAGATCCTGCATGGGGAGGCATTTGCAGACTCTCTCAGGGGTCAGCTTGCCTGCAGCGCAAGCAGTAGACCTTCAATTTCATAGATTTCATAGATTTCATAGACATCAGGGCTGGAAGGGACCTCGGGAGATCATCGAGTCCAGCCCCCCGCCCAAAGGGCAGGAAGTCAGCTGGGGTCATAGGATCCCAGCAAGATAAGCATCCAATTTGCTCTTAAAGGTGTTCAATGTAGGTGCTTGAACCACCTCCGCTGGCAGACTGCTCCAGACCTTGGGGGCTCGGACAGGAAAGAAATTCTTCCTTAAGTCCAGCCTGAAACGGTCTTGCAGGAGCTCTGTGGAAGTGGGGCTAGCTGATAGCCCCTACAAGCAGGAGCAGGGCTTAGCAATCCCAGCACGGGTGCCAGTGTGCGGCACGTTCTGGCATTTTTCTTGGCGCATGTGCCTCAGGTCAGAGAGCAGGGAAAGGGCTGGGTCTGCGCTGGCACAACACAGATTAAGCCCATGACGACTCCCCCACCATCTGCCCCTTGCACAGCTCAAACCACAAGATCAAAGGTGCTTTTTTATCAGTTCAATAATGAGATCATAGTTCATTGCCAAGGAAAGATGGTGTGAGAAAATGAGAGGGAAATACATTATATAAATATTATATATTATTAAAATATTATACAATACTAATCAATAGCCCATCACGAACGACAGACTTCAAAGGAGTGACTACATGGCCGTGGCCCTGCCTCTGCCACCTTTGTTTCTCCCCAAAATCTCTTCTTGGTGACAATGTGGTGAGGACGGGCCCAGCAGAGGAGGCGCGCCCTGACCCTGTCTCCTGCGGGACCGGCGCTGGCTGCAGTCCTGACGGGGGGACCGGCTCGGCTACCTGGGAGAGGGGCATCTACCTGGGGGGCTGGAGTCTGCCCAGCAACTAGTGATGTATTTCAGATTGGCTGGCTGCAGCCAACCAGAGCTGGCCTCCACTGGACCAGGTGAATGAGGTCACAGGGGCTATATAAGTTAGGACTGCTCAGGAGGAGGGGGCAGCAGCCATGCGGCGGTCTCAGAGGAGCTTTACAATCTGAAACTGGCTCTCCCCCCCAAAACTCACGAGCTAGAAACCGCCTGCCTTCAGAGGGAAACTTCACCGGCCTCTGGGCGATGCTTGTGAGTAAGTGACTCGAGATCTGGGTAGATATCTAGCTGGCGGTAACTCGGATGCGTGATCAACAGGCTACCTCAGCCCCACTGATTGCTCTTTAGGATTTCGAGGATATTGCTCAACCCTGTCCCCTTGCCGGTGGTCGTGCAGCACAGACTTGAGTGATTGAGCTCTGCTTCGCTACCGGAATTGAGAACTGATTTGGCCCAAGAGATAAAATTAGTTAACGGTGGCGGGCCAGTCTGGGTTGCTCCTGTGCTGAGCCTCCCACCTCTCTGCTCCTGGCCGAAAACCATGCTCTGAGTGTCTCCCCTGCAGCACCTAAGTCCAGTCAACCCCCTACCCCTAGTTTCCCCCTACCCCTGTAATCAATAAAGTCCTCCTTTGTGACTGGGGTGGGAGACTTCTTGAGGGCTGGGTCTAAATTACGCCTAAGAGACCCCTCAGGTCTGTGGACTAAGGGAGACTTTCCTTTTTGGCCCAAGTGCCTGTCCAGGGTCGAGTACCTGTGGGACTTTAGGCCTGTGTTTCCCTGAGGACACCGGGCCAGGACAGTCCCTTCTCGGGGTGGCGGGGCGGCGTCACCCCCAGGCGAGCGAGCGTGCTCCGGGAAGGGGGTCGGCCGGCCGGAGGCGCCCCAGGGAGGGAGGCGCAGGTGGGCGGCTCGACGCAGGAGCGCCCCCTCCTGGCCGCCACAAAGACCACGTGAACGGAGGTTTGGGTTGATGCTGAACTGGTATTTGTTGAATGCAGGTGAAAATAAAAATCAAAGGTTTAAATTACATGATTTTTACAGACAAAGTGGAGATTTGTGCCTGTGGGCTCCCTCCCAGAGGTGCAGGGGAGAGCAGGGGCCCAGACGCCGGGGTCCTCGGGTGGGGGGGCTGGGGCCGGGGTCTCGGGGGGGGCGGGGGGGGGGCGAGAGCAGGGGGCTGGGGGCCGGATGCGGGGGGGGGGGCACCACTTCCAGCTCTGCAGTCTCGGGGGGAATCAACCCGTGTTCACACCGCGCAGGCGCTGAGACGGACTTTCCCAGCTCCTGGAGGCGGTCGGGGAAGATACTGGAGTTGCCCAAACATGAGAGAGAGAGTGTGTGTGCGCGTGTACTCGCGTGTGCAAAGACGGGATTGTAAGTCACCTCCGTCCCCGCGTGTCCGAGTCTTCGTCCCGCCCTTCCCTTTTTTCTCCTCTTCTCTCTTGTCCGTCCCTTTTTGTCTCGTCTCCCGGTCCCGCCGCTGGATGCGGTCGTTCCCCGCGACACCACGCTGCCCTGCGGCGGCACTGCGGCGGCGCTCCCGGCGGGGGGGGGGGGGGGGCACTGCCCGGCTCCCCGCGGGCTGCGGGCGGTGCGGGAGCCCGGACGAGATCTCGCGGCCACAACCGCGTCGGTCCCGCGGCGCCGGCGGCGCTCTCGGCCGGGAGCCGGAGCCGGGATGCCATTGGCCGCCCCGCCGCGCGTGCCCGGCCCGCCGGGAAGTGGCAGGGACCGATTGGCTGCTGCCGGCCGAGGGGCGTGGTCGCGCGCGCAGGTGCCGGTGCGGGTCCGCCCGGGCGGTCCTGGCCCCGGAGCCCGGCGGGGGCGGGGGCAGCCCGGGGGCGGGGGGCGGGGAAGCGGCGGTGCCCGCCCCGCCCGGCCCCGCGCCGCCCTCTCCCCCGTCCCCGCTGCTGCAGGTGTCCGGCTCCGCTCCCGCGGCCCCCGCGATGCGGCTGCCCCGCCCCTGCCCCGGCCCCACCCCGCCCAGTCAGGGCGGGGCCGGGTTGGCGCGGGGCGGGGCCTGGAGCTGCGCCAGGGCCGGGGCGGAGCCTACAGGTGCCCCGCCCCCGGGAGCGCGCGCGGCGGGTAGGTGGCAGCGACTGCAGGGGGGCGGGGCCGCATGAGGGGCCCATGGGGACGGGGCCAAGCACCCCGCCCCCCTCGTCCGGGCCCCTCCCAGCGGCCCCGGGATGCCCCCCCCCCCCCGCGTCCCGCCATCTCTTCTCCCCGCGGCGGAGAGTGCGGGGGGCGCGGGGGTCTCCGCGGGGGGCGGGGTCTCGGCGGCGGCAGGCCCCGCAGCCCCGGCGGGAGCTCGCAGCCCGTGGTGGCGCCGACCCCCGCTGCGGCCCCTCAGCGTCCCCGGGGCGGGGCCGGGAGGACCGGCTGCCCCGCCCGCCCTGCGCCTGCGCCTGGTGCTGAGCGTCGCCCCCGCAGCCCCCCGCTCCCGCAGCTCTGCGCGTGGTGTCGCCTCTCCCCCCCCGCCCCCCTGCCGGGGCCGCGTGCACGAGCGGCAGCTTCCCCCCGGCGTGACGGGGCCTGCGACGGGACGGGACCAGGAGCTCGCGGCACCGGCAGCGGAGATTTCATCCAGCCCGGTCCCTTGCCGCACGGCTGCAGCCAGCCCGGGATGAGTGCGGGACGGAAGACACCTCTGTTTCCCGCTAAATCTCTGCTCCCTGCCACTGTGCTGATGGGGAGGCCCCGCACCCTGTCTCGCGGGACCGGCTCCCTCCGTCTCCAGGACTGGTATCGGCTGCCTGGCGGGGGCATCCACGGGCCTCCACTGGCCCAGGGGAATGAGGTCACAGGGGTGTACAAGTCAAGACTGCCCAGGAGGAGGGGCAGCAGCCATGCGGGGACTCAGAGGAGGTTATCATCTGCAACTGGCTCTCTCCCCGAAACTCACGAGCGGGAAACGGCCTGCCTCCAGAGGGAATTTCCACCAGCGTCTGCATGACACTTGTGAGTAAGCGACTCCAGATCGGGGTAGATGTCTAGCTCGCGGTAACTCAGATGCGTGACCAGAAGGCTACCTCAGCCGGACTGTTTTGCTCTATGGGATTTCCATGATATTATTCTATCTTGTACCCTATTTTCCCCCTACCCCTGTAATCAATAAAGTTCTCCTTTGTGACCGGTGTGGGAGACTTCTTGAGGGGTGGGTCTAAATTATGCCCGAGAGACCCCTTAGGTCTGCAAACTAAGAGAGACTTTCATTTTTTGGGGCACTTCTCCAAGTTGGGGGCCAAGTGCCTGTACTGGGTCGAGTACCTGTAGGACATTAGGCCTGTGTTTCCCTGAGGACACAGGGCCGAGAGTGAGTCCCTTCTCGGGGTGGTGGCAGCTACGTTACCCCCAGGCTAGCGAGTGTGTTCCAGGAAAGGGGTCAGTGGGATGTGAGGTGCCCCCAGGGAGGCACCCAGAGCCTGGGAGGTGGGCGGCTCAGCGCAGGAGTGCCCCCTACTGGCCCGCCACACATTGTGGCAGTGGTGGGATCCAAATACCCTGCTGTATTATGGGCATAATTTGGGAAGAATAATAGAGTCACTGAAATCCCTTGAGCAAACACTTTCTAATCTGGCATTGGGTTGACTGCATAGTGTAGATGGCCAGGATGTCGGACGAGTATGTCCAAATGACCGTGCCCGAACTAAAAGAACTGGAAGAAGGGACAGGCCTTCAAGTGAAGAAAGGGCTAAAGAAGGAGGAGCTGATTAAACTCCTGTGCGACAATGACTCAGCCACAGAGCCCCTTCACGCACGCCAACTCCTGAGTCCTCCCCAGAATCACATCCCCACACGCCAAGTCCACAGCCCTCCGAGGGATCACCCGCTACGGAGGAGCGCTGGAAGTACCAGATGTGGCTAGACGCTGAAGAGCGGGAGCGACCGAGCAAGCTCAAGTAGGAGCTAGAGTTGAAAAAGATGGAGCTGGAGGCCCAGCAGGTGAACCAAAGATGGAGCTGGAGGTCCAGCGTGAGCATGAGAAGGCACAGCTGGAGCTGAAAAACATGGAGCAGGAGGAGAAAAGGATGGAGCGGGAGGCCCAGCGTGAAGAGGCTCAGTGCAAGCACGCTTGTTTCCATAGCTCTGTAAAGCTACCGACCCAAGCTTTTAAAGGAGGGTGGGGAGGTGTGGGAGAAATCCACCTTTGTTTTTCCCCAAAATGTCTGTCCAAGGGCATGGGGGAGGGGCTGCCCATCAGCTGATGGCGGTGGGGAGCCAGGAGGGCGTCATGTCTCGTGTCTGGTGGGTGGTACGGGGTCATGGCACAAGGTTTGGGCGATTTGGCCTGAGACCAGGACATTTCCAAAGGTAATAATAAAAGGGCCCTTTCCCCACGGCTCCTCAGCTGTGGGTCAGGTTGAGAGTGCTGCTGAGCTTTCTCCTCAGCCCAAGAGGAACCTTCCCGTGCTCCAAAGGCCTGTGGCCCTGCTGGGGAGATCAGCCCACATCTGCGTGCGTGTGTCTACGCGTGCAATTAATGCACACAAATAAACTCGTGCTTCTTGATCTGGCATAGGCCGGCTAGGCACTGTGAGCGTATCAGCCGCTAGGCTGCTGGGTTCGGGATCGAGGAGGCGAGTCGGGAGTGAAGCAAAGGCAAATTTACTGATGGCTCACGCGTACAACAGCTAACGGAAAGGCTAATGCGACAAACAGGTAGTAGAGTACTACAGAGCCAGCAGTGAATGATAATGTCGTGGTAAAACACGTGGAGACTTTAGGGTCAGGTCAGTAGAAACTTCTATTCCGAGCTCCAGCTGCGGAGAGAGCTCAGGGCAGCAGGGATGCACCAAGCGCTCCAGAGAGATCTCTCCCTTCACGCACCGTCATCCAGTCCGTGTGCTTTTGAACAGCCGTTACACAGGACGTGATTGCAGTCAGTTTTCCCGAGCAAGCAGTCAGAGATGACAAACACATTTTCTGTTATCTTAAAAGCAACGGACATATGCTTCTCTGCTATCTCAAGGCTGCGGTTATGGGTGAAGCAGATCGCTTGGGAATACAAGGCACAAACATTTCCTTCTGTCTTTGCTCTAACACGCAGAGCCAGCAATTTCCCACTTAACTGTCACGGTCATTTCCGACTTGCAGTTAGCTTGACCAAAGTTTAAGGCATCCAGTTATTGTGGAATCAAACAAACTACAGATAGACCGAATGACAAAGAGTTCCCACGTGGGGTTGGCAACTTATCGGCAGTCCCTCTAGGCCAGGTGTGCGCCAAGTTGTTCCAGCGAAGTCAGGCATCCCCGATCAACGCTGTCCGAGGGGTCACTGGGAAGGTCCCTAGGTCAGGATCCGGTCCTCGCTCCCATTGGGAGTCCGGGGTCCAGGCTTGGTACAGCGATGGTCCTTCTGACCCGTGCTTCGTGCTGGTCCCTTGACATGCGTGCTCCTTTGTGCCTTATCTTATGCTACTGTGTTAGCTCAGAGCCATTTATGATCTTGCCCGACAGCTGTTACCCTGTGGGATTAGGTGGTGTCAGAAATTATCATAAAAAGATTACTGCCTAAATTTGGACTCACCCAGTACTCAAATCACACCACATCACTTTGTGGTTTGAGAGTAACATTTATTCTCCCTCAGTTCAACCCAGCTGGCTACTTCCTTTTTGGAATTTTTGGACTGTGTCAATCGTATCTTGAGGTCAGGTTTGTTATTTCTGGTCACCTTTAAGCAAGAACCAATGGGTGAGCTAAAGTTTGCAGTTCTGTTTTCTAGTTCCGCTTTTTGGGGCCCAGTTAGTCTTATGATGGGTACAGACAGTTAATTTTAACATTGCGGTTTTACTTGCGACAGACAAGGTACAATTTGCAGGTTGCAATCTTACAAGCTTTGCCTTGGCTAATATCAACTGTCAGACTACTGTCAGATGTCTCCAAGAAGCGGGTATTATTTGCTATAGTTTGCTCATGAGCCCCTTTGGTTCTGGCCGTCATATTGCTCCAGAGTCTTTTGCTCGTGGGCACGCCATTTGAACGTGCGTCCTGGAGCAACAACTCCGAGGAATATTGCTCCGGACTTTCTACGTGCACAGCACATCCGGCTGCTGTGACGGGGTTGCAGTGCGCTGCAGAGGGGTGGCTGGGGCACATAGGGCTGGCTGGCACCTGGCCGCAGCACTGTGTTGTTACCCATGAAAAAGCTCTGGAGCAGACTGGCCCTTGGCTGCTCCAGAGTTGATTTATTTTGTGCGCCCTAATAGGGGCACACGTGTAGATGCAGAGACGTTTCCTGCAGAAGTAGTGAAGCAGCTCTGCAGTAAACATTTTATGTAGTGTGCCCTATGGAAGAAAACTGGGCCCTTTATGGCCCCCTCCCAGAGGGGCAGAGGGCTGTGGCTGGGCGGGGCCTGTAGTGGGCTCTGAGGGCAGGTCTGTGGTGCCTGAGGGGCAGGAAGCTTTTCCCCCGCCCTCCCACCTCCACCTGGGCCCCGGGGTCTGCCCCAGCGGTGACAGGACAAACAGATCCACCAAACCCTCATCCCCAACCAGGGCCGCAGACGACGGGCTCCTTTCCAGCCCAGGAGATTCAAGACACCTGCGGACATGGATGATTTTCCAAATGTCCCCCAGGACCCAAGGGGAAACTGTCTCAGAGCCCGGGGGGGCAGTTGGCTGTTGCCCTTCCCCTCAAGTAAATGTTGGAGGGACACGAAATACAGCCCTGTGTAACTGTTTTATTTTTATTTTTTCTCTCCTGTATAACTGCCACGCGGCACTCTCACATTTACGTAACCTTGAAGTCTTGACTGTTAATCAAAATGAGCGCTTTGTACTTTTCTCCGTTGGCAGTAAGCTACACATGCGCGTTTTGTAAGTTTCATTTCTTATCTAGAAGTGTTATTTTTGCAGAAATGAAACTTATGTAGAAAGTCTGCCTAGCAATTACTGTGTAAAAGAAATTATCCTATCCCTGTATGCTTAGCTTATATCATAGTTAGTGTCACAGAGGCAGTCCAACCAACATCTATAAAAGAGGCAAAGAGACAGGAAATAGAGACGACAACTGGAAAACTCTGTAGGCCTGATCATCCTACAGACCGGTTCTCAGCCTCCCTGTCTGGGCGTATCCCAGCGAAAACAAAGGCCTCGAAAACCCGACAATTAACAACGACTCACCGTGTTACAGTTTTGTATTCAATATCCTATCTATGAGCTGTTGACCAGTTCTGAGACTTAAAGAGTCGGCAGCCGAACCGAGCTTTGGACTAGCTCCAGTGTTGGAACGCAAGGGCTAGCTCTAGAACCTCGTGAACCAACGGACATCCTATAGGCTTATTACAAAGAAACTAACAACTTACTCTAAGTCGTCTACTTGTGCCAACTTGGCGAACCTCAAGGGCGGCTATAAAGCTACCTCCAATCCTGCCCCACAAGCCACACGCTCGCACAGCCTCGCAAAGCCCGCAGCTACCTCCAATCCTCCCCCACAAGCCGCGCGCTCGCACAGCCTCGCAAAGCCCGCAGCTCCCCTAAGCGGTGCCGGAACCGCTAGCCCGGCGTTCCGCCACACCCTGTATGTGGGGGCAGGGGTGATTTGTGGTGGCCAGAACCAGAAGGGTCATCATGAGCAATAAATATATGCTTTTCGAGACATTCAGGCAATAGTATAAGCAGTTAAGATTAGCTAACACAAAGCTTGCAAGTTTGCAACCCACAAGTGTAATTTGTCTGTCACAATTTAAGTGTTGAATCTAACTGTTTGCACTGACCATGGGACCTCTGAGCCCAGGAATTAAGCAGAGGTAGAAGATTAGCTGATCTAACTGTTTTTTTTTTAAAGGTCAAGCTGTAACAAGATCTGGCCACCTAATATAATCCGCACATTCCAAGGAATCCAGGAATAAGAAACTAAGGGCAGAGTAATGCTAATTTCAAACCTCAAAGTAATGTGGTGGAATTTGCTTATTGGGTGAACCTGAGTTCGGGCGGTAACCTTTCCTCATAATTTCTAACACTTTTTGATCCCATAGGGTAACAGCTATAGTGCAAGATGGTGAGTTGCTCTAAAGCCAACAGATTAGCATAAGATAAGATATAAAGGAGCGTGCATATCAAGTGACTAGCATGAAGGACGGGCCATAAGGACTGTCGCGGTACGAAGCCTGGACCCCAGCCTCCCAGTGTGAGTGAGGACCGGATCCTGACCAAGGGACCTTTCAGGTGACCCCTCGGACAGCATTGATCGGGGATGCCTGAATTTCGTGGAATAACTTGGTGTGCGCTGGCATTAAGAGACTGCCGATAAGTTGCCAACCCTACGTGGGAACTCTTTGTCATTCGGTCTATGTGTTGTTATCATTCACTGTTAGCTCTTTATTACTGTACTATCTGTTTGTCGCATTAACCTTTCTGTTAACTGTTGTATGCATGAGCTATCAGTAAATTTGACTCTCCTTCACTCCCAACTCGCCTCCTCGATTCTGAACCCAGCAGCTTGCAGTGCCCGGGCGCGGGACTGTCCCATCCCATCCAGTCCCAGGCAGGTCCTGGTGGTGCAGGGCAGGGGAGGCGGGGGCAGGACCTGATGCTGTGGGGAGACAGGTTCCTCCTGTCCTGTCCCTCCTCCTGCCCTGTGGAGCCTGGGTTATGGGATCCCACAGCACCCAGACTGCCCAGGGGGGTCATGCTAAGGGGTCACGGGGGGGGGAGTGTTTGGGCCCTGGAGGGCTGGGAGGGGCGCCCCCCACATGCGCACGTGCACAAATCCACCCCCTGCAGAGATCTGGGCTGGCGCATGCCCCCCACCTGCCTCGCAGGACCTGCCTGGTGCTCCATCCCCTGCCCAACTCCTCCCCTCCCCCTGGGGCCTCCATCCACCCCACTCCGTGCCCCCCAGACCTGTACGTGCAGGGAGCTGCTCTCCAGCCTTTCCCACTGCATTCATGGCCGGGTGCTTGTGTGTGGGCGTGCGAGTGCTCTGGTACCCCTTGCATCCCACTCCCACCATCCCCTTGCACACTTGAACCTGCCCACCTGCAAAAGGAAAGCACAGTTTCCTGATCCCTCTAGACACTGAATTTGGGACAAGTGTCCCGGGTCATACAGCCCAGGACTGGGATTTGAGGTTCCTATTTGGGCACTGTCCCACCCAATCAGGGAGCAGGGGCCACCCTAACTGCAGGGCTGGGGGAGGAGGGAGCAGCTGTTGGGCTGGGGAAGGGGTGGAGAGCTGCGACTGCGCCACGTCTCCAGCCAGCCTGGTACCGCATCCTGCACTGGGGCTGGAGGGGAAGGGAGGACGGCTCCAAGACTGCTGGGAGTTGGGGTGGGCAGGATCATCAGGGCCAGGAAGACCGGGAGCTGGGAAAGGTGCCGGTCCCGAGTGTCGGATCCATGGCCAGATTTCTGCTGTCTCCTTTCCCACAGGTGCTCCTGGAGACCAGACACTGCCCACAGGCGCCGTGCACGAGTGTAGAAAGAGCGAGAGCCCAGGCCCCCGGCCAGTGAGATCCCTCCTGGGGAGACGTGGCTGCTGTGCTAGAGCCCGTGGCAGCGGTGTGCCTTCCCTCCATGGCGGGAGCTGGCGGAGCAGGACCCAGGAGGTCTGCAGGCAGGGGCTGAGGGTGCAGAAGTCCCTCATGTCGTCCAGATCAGAGCCGGTCCACTGCCAAGACCTGTGGGGGCAGGATGCGGTGCAGGCCATGCAGCCCCCTTGTCAGGCCAAGCTGCCCTCCGTGACCCCAGCGCTGGCACCGCGGGATGAGCTCCCCACCCCAGAGCCCTGGCGCCGGCTCTTCCGTGGCCTGCGCTACAGGGAAGCCGAGGGCCCGCAGAAGATTTGCAGCCGGCTGCGGGAGCTCTGCCGGCGCTGGCTGGAGCCCCAGCGCCGCAGCAAGGAGCAGATGCTGGAGCTGGTGGTGCTGGAGCAGTTCCTGGCCATCCTGCCCCCGGAGATGCAGAGCTGGGCGTGCAGGGTGCAGGTGCCGCATGGAGACCTGCGCCCAGGCCGTGGCCCTGGCCGAGGGTTTCAGTTGGGGCAAGCGGAGGACGAGAAGCTCCAGGTGAGAGTTTGTTTGGTGCCATCTGCACCTCCATGTGTTTGGGGGATGCTGCCTCCTAGATCCCAGCTCCCCAGTGACATTTATCTCGTCCCCAGCTCACGGTGCGTGTGGAGGTCGAGGAGGTGTCCTCAGACAAGATGCAGCCCCCTGGGGCCCTGCCGGAGCCTGGTGGCTCCTGGGTGCAGCAGCCGAAGGCCCGTGGTGAGGACAGGCCTCTGGAGGAGGCAGGAGATCGGGAAACCCCAGGGCCCGAGAATGAGCTGCCTCATGTCACCAAAGAGGAGCCCCCGCCCAACCCGGAGCCAGGTCCTCACCAGCCTTTTTAATGTACAAAGTTAACCTGGGCTCAACACCCAAAGAGTAGCAGTTACCTCCCCACACCACCCGCCATTATTAGTGTTGGCTCCTGGTTTTAGGCCAGTTGATTTGGGGGACAACTAAGTAGAAAACAGAGATGGGAGTGGGGTCACAGGCTCCAGACAGGTGCTGCAAGGGGGGACAGCGAGCGGAGCGGACAGTAGCCGGTGGCTCCTGAACGAGTGCAAGGAGCCAGGGGCAGGTGAGGTGCGGGATGAAGTCCTGGCGTGCAGTTCGGAGCCTGAGTGCCTGTGCTGGGGTTGGGGCGAGCGGCTCCAATGCCTGCCCCTGCCCGGGACAGGGCCGCAAGGTGTGTAGCTGTGTGGCTGGGGTGGGGCAGGGCTCTGGTCCCGGGGGGTGGTCCCAGGCCCAGGCTGTTTCTCACTGCCTGCGCCGCTCCTCTCAGAAAGATGCTTCAGGTGACTGGCTCTTGCCGTGCTGCCACGGTCACAACCAGGGATCGAATTGCTGTTCTCAGGTCAGTGTTGTAATAATATCAATCAATAAGAGGCTGGTGCCGGTGATGCGGACATGAGAGTCCCCAGTGGCCTCTGGCTGGTCCAAGTGCAGTTAGCCCAGGCCTCCATCCTGCTGCAGGTCCCCGGGACAGGGGAGACCTGGGACCTGTCGGCACGTGGAGGGTCCCCAGGTGGGTGCCTTGGACCAGACCCTTCCCCGGGCGAGGTGAGGAGCGGTGGGTCTCCCCTTTCCAGGGGCAGGAGGCCCGTCCCCCAGCGTAGAAATCTCTCTGCCAGAACAGTTTGATGGGTCCGTGCTCCAGCGGGTCGGTGGCTCTTGTTCTCCCGGTGCCCTGGAAGCATGTCACGTGTCATGGAGTAGACTGACCCTCCATTTCACGCCCACCCCGCCCCAACATGTGCAGGTGACCCAGCACCAGCATCCCTCCAGATCCTTTCCCAGGGAGCGATGCCACGATGCTGTGATCACCACGGGCGCTGGGGCAGTTCTAGAGGCTCATCTCCAGCCTCTTGCCTGTGGGACACCGAGTCTCCTCCCCGCTCTTCCACACACTGCAGCCTCCAGCTCCCTTCATCCCAGGCCAGGCCAGGAGACGAGCAGGGCTTTCCCCGTGCCACCACCCCAGGGCTAACCTGTGCACTCTCTTACCCACCCACAGGTGCCGGGACCTTGAGCCGAGCAGATCAGCAGCCTCCCGAGGCAGGAGCAGTCAACCTGGAGCTGCAGAGACCCTCCGCAGGGAGACGGGGACGGAGCGGCTCCCTGACACCTGGGCCGGGCCAGCTGCAGGAGGGGCAGGGCAGGCCGGGGAAGCAGGGGGAGAGCATGGAGGTGAGCAGGGCACCGGCTCGAGGTGGGGGTGGGAGTGCAGCTGGGGCAGAGCCCAGGAGGAGCCAGGGGTGCTGTCAAGAGTTTGGGGAGCAGAGACCTGAAGAGTGACCGGGGGTGCTGGCACGGGAAGGCCTGGTCAGAGTCCA
This sequence comes from Crocodylus siamensis, assembly GCF_052110815.1. NCBI lineage: Eukaryota > Metazoa > Chordata > Crocodylia > Crocodylidae > Crocodylus > Crocodylus siamensis. The sequence continues at coordinate 53,922 of NW_028324710.1, forward strand.
CCAGCCCGCACCAGGCAGCCCGGGGCAGTGGTCTCTACAGCCGAGCCCAGCAAGTCCTCTCCCCCTGGCTAGGACTGGGGAGCACAGAGGGGCTCTGCAGCCGATGCCAGCAGGGTCCCCCCAGCACATCAGTTTGGCAGGAGTGCGCAGCACACCTGGCTGCTGATTCTCTGTGTTGGGGTGAGGCGAGGCAGAAGCCGGGATGATTTGCAGCTTACAGACTAACTGAATCAGAGGCACAGCACAGGTTTTTTCGATTCCACACTCATTTGATGAGTTCGAATTGAAGGCTGTGCACAGACCAGACTGTTAGATAGAGAGAGTCTTTTGAATACCAAGTGCAGGGGACAGCACGGTGGGAAGGGGGACAGTGCTGGGAGAGGGGATGCAAGTAAAGACCCCCCACACACAGGGGACACAACAGCTAATCTCGTTAGGCGGACAAGACTCCACAGTCCTTGTGTGGACCGCGCTTAGCACAGCCCAGCCTGCAGATGATTTCTGGCTGCACAGCTCCGTGTTGAGGTTTGTTTTGAAGTGTCTGGTGTAAGGACAGCTGCTCTGAGGTCGGCACTGGGCAGTGCAGGGAGGTGAAAGTGTCCTGGCACAAGCCTTTGTCTCTTCCTGGACCAGATGTCACCAGCAGGGCCGGAGGGGTGTGGGGGGAGTGTGGGGCACCAGCGGGCCTGGGGGGTCTATGGGTTGGGAGCAATTTTTTCTGTTATGAGAGAATTTGCAGTTTTTAAACGGAGAAAACCAGGGTCCCTGCATATCATGTGCCAGCTGAGTAGCGTACCCCTGCCTGTCCTGGCTAAGCGTGCACAGCGCTGTAGTGCAGAGCGAGTGCAGACAGGGCGGGGGGCAGCTGGGGCAGGAGACACTGATGGTGTAACGCTTGTGCCTGCAGCTCCGGGAGGTGTTTGAGGACGTGGCAGTGTATTTCACACGGGAGCAGTGGGAGCTGCTGGAAGAGGAAGACAAGGGGCTTTACCGGGACCAGATGCTGAGGAACTACCGAGCCCTCGTTTCCCTGGGTAAAGCTCTGGTTCTTGCTTTGCCCTGGAGCCATGTGAGCTCTGAAGCGGTGTTGTCTTCTCCCTGGTTTTAACGGTCTCATCCTCATGAATGTTTGGCCGGTGGCTGAAATCCCTTTGCTCCCCACTGCTCTGTCCATGATCAGCCCTCTCGACATTTCATACTTGTGCACGTGCCTCCTTCATTTGATGCAGCCGCCTTCCTTGGAGTCTTCCCCCTTGATAACATGATTTCCCTTTGCCTTCTCACCGTGATCATATCGTGTGCCATTCGTTGTGCCTCAAAATGCACTAACAGCTGTTCCTTGGGCAGTTATCCCGAGCTCCTCCCTCTCTTGCCTAGCGTGTCCTGTCCAAACTCATTTCCACTCATTTGCCTGGAATTGCACTGGTGTTTGCCTTCCTGTGACCATCCGTCCACTGCCTGGATGAAAAGGACCATCCTCTTCTCCCTGCTATGCCTTCTCTTTCTGCCTAAATGTCCATCCTCCCTTGTCCATCAAGTCCTTAGTATAATCCTGGAGTTCATTGGCTCCTTTCCCCAAATTTCTGTTGCTTATTCTGCGTCCAGTACCAGTGAATAAACTCTCCTTAACCACTGCCCAAGCAGGATATCGAGGCCCCGCCCCTGACTTAATCTGCCGCATCCAGCGAGGAGAGGTGGAGCTCTGGGTCTGTGGTGATGAGGACCGTGGGGAAATCTCGAGGTCGGAGGACCTGCTGAGAGGTGAGTTGTGGCTGTCTCCTCCACCCAGATCCCCTCTCCCAAATGCTCCGTGCCCAGGGTGAAAGGGAGCCTGGAAACTGCAGACCTCCCTGTGCTGCCATCCCCGGTGCTGACCTCAAAGAGCTTATGCTGTCGTGTGTGCAGACAGGTGTTGTTCCACGCCCTGAAATTCAAACTGTGGAAACGGTTACCAAGAGGATTGTTTTTGCCAAAGACCCCCAGTGTTTGACGTGGCCCCTTGCTGATTTCATATCCAGTGAACTCTAAGAGTAATTATTCCAAGTTTTGTCCCTGTAATACGACTCGGCAAGCGGCTCCATTAGACATTACAGCAGAGACCTTTGGTGGTGCCGGCCTCGTGTCCTGCGCTGGGGGTGGGAGATGTTTGTTTCTGGCTTTCCCGCTGTTCACGTAGAAATTGCACGACCGTCCCCCCAACTCCCCAGAGTGAGAGCATGCACACAACACCCTCTTCCTTTGTTTGTCCACTACTTCAATAATTTTCTCTTGCCAAATTGCCTAATCTTCAAGTTCCTTACCAGCCAAACAGTTTTTCCCCAGTGATAATTATGGGTAAGCCTTTTAATCTCTTCCAGTACTAAAGTGATGGTATTCTTTAATATTTAAGATGGCTTTTTAGATCAGACAAACATCCCATGATCAGGGTTTTTGGGGACCAGACATGTTGTCGGGAATTCTGCCCCTTCTATATAACAAGCAAAGTTTTCCTTCTTGTTTCAAATGGATTGCTTGGTGCCATGGGAGCACTACCAGTGCCCCTCTGCCCTGCAAGATGCTGGGGGAATGCTAAGGGTCAACAGGAAACCAACCAAAGCGTAACAGTGAAAACAAACGGTTAATCACCCTTCTCGAACTTTGGCATGACTGATATTTTTGAGGCCCAGGAGACCATGCTCCAGGGATGTACCATTTTCTGTAGCCACTTTGCAGATATTCCAGAACCCATCCAGAAGCAGAGCTTACATTTCATTCTCTATCATACTTCCCAGCACAGCCACATACAGCAATAACGGTACACAAACACAGCCAAGCAAGCAAGACAATTACTATGTGAAGCTCGAATCTTCTTTGTACCAAGTGAACTTCTTGATGATTCACTGCTGGTCCACATCCTGGAAAACACAAAGACAAAAACGGGAAGGGCTTAACCTCCTTTAAATTAGTTCGTGTCATAGGATCACTTTTCACACTGTGGCTGGCTTGGCCCTGGCCCTGGCCCTGCTGCAGCTCCTTCACCGATTCCCCTCTTTGCAGCTTCAGAGGCTGCTTTTTTAGCCACCTTTTCTGCTTCAAGTGACAGCTGCTGCAAGGTGTACCGTGTCACACAGCTTCCCTCCTTGGCTTGCACCAGGGGCTTTCTGTTGGGGACGGCTCCCCCTATCCTTTTCCCAGCAAAAAGTAACCCACAGGATAGTGGGAGCCAAAGTTTTCAGGTGCTCTGCACTCACCTTTCTCAGAGTGGCAACAAGTGGCATTTTGTAGAGACTGCCGTGCCACAAGTAGCTCCACCACACTAACCAGTCCCAGGAGGGTGTCGTTTTCAGGCCCTACACAGGACTAATTTTTAGGGTCTTCTGCCCTGGTTATCTTCACCCCTCATGGGCACAGTCTCTCACTTCTGGGCTTTTTGCCCCCCCCAGCCATTCTTTTTAGACAAGAGAGGCTGGGGCTGTCCCTGGTGTCTCCTGGTCCGGTTGACCTGGAGCACCGGACGTGTGTAATCGTGGGCTCGAGCTGCATGAAGAGGGTCTGTGGAGTGGGTGGGATTCAGAAGATTTCATGTTGTGGCTGGAACTGAATCCCCCACTGTTTGCACCAGAATCTCCCCTGTGCCGTTTCTTCTCTGGGGCCCCGACTGTCACAAAGTCCGAGGCTCAGCCCACAATCCATGCGGGGGGTCATGCCAAGGCCTTCATCCCAGTGCAGATTCCTGTGGTGTGCAGGCTGCCTGGCATTCATTAGCAGAGGAAAGGTCCATGGGCTCATTCCCTGCATCAGACTTTGCTCCAGAAACAGGTAGGAAGGTGATCGCTGCTCTCAATCCTCCACTCCCAGAACATTTCTTGGAGGGATGATGCATGAAACATGATGGGTTTTGCTACTAAGCAGTGTAAGGCAGTGCTCCCCACACACTCCTGACTGGTGACAAGCCCCAGAAATGCACCCCGAGGCTGTTCACCCCTATACCCAGATGTGTCTTTCAGGACTGCCAGAGATCAAGGGCAAGCATTGCAGATGGGTGTCACCAAAGCACTGGGGCTTCTCGAGCATGTCAGCCCAGTCAGGTGGGGGGCTCGGCACCATCTCCCCCTGGACCCACCAGTGCTGTGAGATACAGCAGCCCTTTGAAAGCCTTATTTTTCATCTTAGCAGATCTTCCTGGTCTCATCCTCAGCCTATTAAAACATGAACCTATTCAGGTACAGTCGAAACGCACATGTCCCATGTGTTTCTTGGAGCAGGACCTGAGGTGCTGGGACTGAGAGCTGGGACAGAAACCTTGAGAGTCTGCCTCTTACCTCCACTGAGTAGGGAAGATGAGACTGGCACAGGGACCTGGCACTGCCTCACCTCTGGCACTTGGCCCTTTGGCCAAAATCTTAGTTTTCTTGAGGAAACACAAGTGCCAAGTCCTGTCCTGCTCTGAAGGAATAGCAATGCTTGCACCTTGGCATCAGGGCAGGAACTAATCTGGTGTTTCCTCCTTTCATGCAGGACATGCCTGGTTGCTGAGCAGAACTGAGGAGCAGGCTCCTGAGGAAGGGCCTGGAAAGCTGGAGCCACCATGGGCTTCCCTGGGGAGTATGGGTGAGGTGGATTCCCTGAGCCCAGTGAATGACCAATGGCACAAGGGTCAGGGGATGCCCCAAAAGCAGGAGAATATAGCAGTGAATGCTGTCCCATGTCTAGTTGGACATTGGAGTGAAAAAGGGAAAGAAGCCATAAAAAGCCCAAGGTGCAGGGACGAATATGTCATGCTGAGACACCTGAAGAGGCAGAAAGCAAAGGTCCACTGGAGAGAGACACTGCATGCAAACCAAGGCAGTGTGGGGGACCTCAGTGGGAAGCAGGAGCTCACTACCAAGCCCAGGGGGAGAGCTCACCCCTGCCCTCAGTGCAGGAAGAGTTTTAGCTGCCCCTCACTCCTGGCTCTGCACAAGAGAAGGCATGCTGGGGAGAAGCCCCATGTATGCGCCACGTGTGGGAAGAGCTTCACCTGCCTCTCGACCCTGGCTGCTCACCACCAGATCCATTCTGCACAGCTCCCCCACCGCTTCACCAAAAGGGGGAAGAGCTTTGTGCACAGGTTGGAGCTGCTCAAAACCCAAGATGTGCACAGGAAGAAGCATCAGTACCACTGTGTCACATGTGGTAAGACCTTCACCCATTTCTTCTCCCTGGCTCAGCACCGGCGCATGCACTTGGGGAGGAAGACACACCACTGCACTGAGTGCAGGAAGAACTTCATCAGCTGGCAAGGCCTGTCCCAGCACCAGTGTGTGCGGAGGAGGCAGCAGCCACACTGCTGCACGAAGTGTGGGAAGAACTTCAGGCAGCCCTCCAGCCTGGCCAGGCACAGGTGCATGCACACAGGGGAGAAGCCACATCAGTGCTCTGTGTGTGGGAAGAGCTTCAGTTATCCCCTTCCAAGCTGGCCCGGCACCAGCGCATCCACACAGGAGAAAAGCCGTATCAGTGCTCTACATGTGGGAAGAGAGTTATTCCTCCCAACTGGCCCAGAGCTTCAGCCATATCAGTGCTCTGAGTGTGGGAAGAGCTTCACCCAGTCCTCCACCCTGGCCTGGCACCAGCGCACCCACACAGGGGAGAAGCCATATCAGTGCTCTGAGTGTGGGAAGAGCTTCACCCAGTCCTCCACCCTGGCCCAGCACCAGCGCACCCACACAGGGGAGAAGCCATATCAGTGCTCTGAGTGTGGGAAGAGCTTCAGTGATTCCACCAGCCTGATCAGGCACCAGCGCATCCACACAGGGGAGAAGCCATATCAGTGCTCTGAGTGTGGGAAGAGCTTCACCCAATCCTCCAACCTGGCCCTGCACCAGCGCATCCACACAGGGGAGAAGCCATATCAGTGCTCTGAGTGTGGGAAGAGCTTCACCCAGTCCTCCACCCTGGCCAGACACCAGCGCGTCCACACGGGGGAGAAGCCATATCAGTGCTCTGAGTGTGGGAAGAGCTTCAGTTATTCCTCCGAGGTGGCCCGGCACCAGCGCGTCCACACAGGGGAGAAGCCATATCAGTGCTCTGAGTGTGGGAAGAGCTTCAGTTATTCCTTGTCCCTGGCCAGCCACATGCTCGTTCACACGGGAGAGAAGCCATATCAGTGCTCTCAGTGTGGGAAGAGCTTCAGTCCTCTCTGGCCAACCACATGTGGGAGAGAAGCCTATCAGTGCTCTCAGTGTGGGAAGAGCTCGCTTCGGTCTGGCCCAGCACCAGCGTGTCCACACAGGGAAGAAGCCATAGCAATGTTCTTAGTGTGGGAAGAATTTCAGCATCCTCTCCAGCTTGGCCCAGCACCAGTGCATGCACAAAGGGGAGAAGCCACATCATTGCTCTTAGTGTGGGAAGAGCTTTACTTACTCCTGCAGCCTGTGCTGAATGGCAGTGCATCTACACAGCGGAGAAGTTACATCGGTGCTCTGAGTGTTGGAAAAACTTCACCCATCTCTACCACCCGTCCTGGAATCCACACCCAGGAGCATCCCTAATTCTGCCAGCAGTGCAGAAAGGCCTTGGAGATGTCTGCGTGCTCAGCACCCACCAGTGGCTGCATTCAGACAAGCACCCTCATGCTGGTGGCCTGCAGAAAGAGTTCCCCCAGACTTTGTCTCATGTAAGGTTCAGTGGGAGTCCAGAGCCCAGACACTGCCCCCCAAGGTATAGGGGGGCAGGGCTAAGAGGAAACACCTCAGGCAGAGGTCAGCCCCGATGTGGGGGAAGAAGATGAGATGATCTTTGCATCAGCCTTGGAGCCTGTGCATTCCCCATCATTCTCTAAAAGTACTCCCAGGGGAAGAAGTGCCTTCACGCTAGGGTGCCCTCCCCCAGACAGCTGATGACACCCGGGGACCTTCCTCGGCTGCCAGCCAGCTTTCTCCTTCCTCCTAGTCCAGGGGTTCTGGTATATGAGCCCCTGAGTGGCAGAGAGGAGTGCTTTTATGGTGGGGGAAACATTACCTATCCTCCTCCCTGACCTCACCTTTCCTCACCACCACATCACCCCTCTTCCAGACCTGCCCATGCCCAGTGGGGTCTGCAAGGAGCTGCTTCTGCCACCTCCGGAGCCTTTCTGTCCTGTTTTGCTTTTCAGCCTCTGCAGATCTGTGCACCACGGGGTGAGGGCTGCTCCCCTGCCCTCCTCCCCTTCCTTGTATTCTCTCTCATGCATTCCCTGCTACTAAAGCCCCAGAACTGGACATGCCACCTGTGGAAATAAATTTAGCCAGGCTCCTAACTTGACTAAGAAAAGAGAGAGACCAGGGGTGCTGATTCTGCGTATTTCAGAAAAATATTCTAAGATAAGAAAATCCTGCATGCCTTGTTTTCATCTTGATATATTACCCTGTGTGCAGATGTTAGTTTTTTTTTTCTCTTTGAGAGCCAGAGACCGATAACGGTTACTATAAACACAATGTTTCCCTTTTCTTTAAGTAAACTGCCTGTTTCATAGATTTCATAGATTTCATAGACATTAAGGCTGGAAGGCACCTCGGGAGATCATCGAGTCCAGCCCCCTGCCCAAAGGGCAGGAAGTCAGCTGGGGTCATAGGATCCCAGCAAGATAAGCATCCAATTTACTCTTGAAGGTGTTCAATGTAGGTGCTTGAACCACCTCCGCTGGCAGACTGTCCCAGACCTTGGGGGCTCGGACAGTAAAGAAATTCTTCCTTATGTCCAGCCTGAAACGGTCTTGCAGGAGTTTGTGACCGTTCGACCTCGTCATCCCTTGGGGCGCTCTGGTGAACAGACGTTCCCCCAGATCCTGGTGGTCACCCCTGAGAAACTTATAAGTGGCCATCAGGTCACCCCTGAGCCTGCGCTTTTTCAGGCTAAAGAGTCCCATGGCTCTCAGCCTGTCATCGTAAGATCTGTTTTCCTGACCTCTGATCATGCGCGTGGCTCTCCTCTGGACTCTCTCAAGCTTCTCCACATCCTTTTTGAATTGTGGAGCCCAAAACTGGACGCAGTACTCCAGCTGCGGCCTCACCAAGGCCGAGTACAAGGGGAGAATGACGTCCCGGGATTTGCTCGAGAAGCATCTATGGATGCACGCCAGCGTTTTGGTCGCTTTACTAGCCGCAGCATCGCATTGCAGGCTCATGTTCATCTTGTGGTCAATGATGACCCCCAAGTCTCTTTCTTCTGTAGTGCTAACCAACGTAGCACTGCCGAGCCTATAAGGGTGCTGCAGGTTTTTCCTCCCAAGGTGGAGAACCTTGCATTTTTCGGTGTTAAACACCATCAGGTTCTCATCTGCCCATTTGCTGAGCTTGTCCAGGTCAGCCTGGATCACCCGCCTATCTTCTGGCGTGGATGCTTTGCCCCAAAGTTTGGTGTCATCGGCGAACTTGGCCAGTCCACTCCTGACTCCAATGTCCACATCGTTAATGAAGATGTTGAACAGGATGGGTCCCAGGACAGAGCCTTGAGGGACCCCACTGGTCACAGGGCACCACGATGAGTGACTGCCATCAATCACAACCCTCTGGGTCCGACCACGAAGCCAATTTCCCAGCCAGCGGATCGTGGTGGAGCCAAGGCCACAACTGGGCAGTTTGGCCAAGAGGTGATCATGGGATACCAGATCAAAAGCTTTTTTGAAGTCAAGATATATGACATCAACCTCTTCTCCCTTGTCCAGGTGATAGGTCACCTGGTCATAGAAGGAAATGAGATTGGTCAAACAAGACCTACCCGCAACAAACCCGTGCTGGCTACCCCTTAGGATGTTAGCCTGGGCCAGTCCCTCAAGGATGGCCTCCTTAATAAACTTTTCTAAGATCTTCCCCAGGATAGAAGTCAGGCTAATGGGCCTGTAGTTAGCCGGATCCACTCTCCTCCCTTTCTTGAAGATCGGCACCACATTGGCCTTCTTCCAGTCTTCGGGCACTACACCAGAGCGCCAGGAGTTTTCAAAGATCCGTGCCAGGGGCTGGGCTATGACGCTCGCCAGCTCCTTGAGTACCCTGGGGTGCAGATTATCAGGGCCGGCTGACTTGAAGGTATCCAGCTTCTCAAGGTGTTCCTTCACGAGGTCAGCATTGATGGAGGGTAGGGGATCCCCCTCACCCAGATTTCCCTGTCCCATAGCAGGCATGGGCATCCCATGTGACTGATGAAAGACTGACGCAAAGTACCTATTTAATAGGTTGGCTTTTTCCTGGGCGTCAGTTGTCAGTTGCCCCATCTGGTTTAGCAGGGGTCCAACATTGCCCTGTGTGTCTGCGTGTGTCAGACCAGTGATTTACTCTCTGTTTGTTTCACCAAGGTCGTATTTTTTTTCGTTCTTGGTCTTAAGTATAAATATAAAACTTAAATATAAACTTATAGAGTTGGAGAATTCGTTTGAAACAGGCAAGTGGGTGACCCCCCTTGCTGTAGGGGATTCTCCCTGTGATCACAGTGTAGCCCTAAATAAAGAAAGGCTGGCTCTGTCAGTTCTGATTCAACCACAACGTGAAGTTTGATTTCTTCCACACACCCCTGTGGTTGATCTCTGTGTCCTCTCCCAAGGTGTGCAATGGGAACAGACCTGGGTCCACAACCCTTTCTGGGGCAGATCTCTCTGTGCCTTCCCAGACCCTTCCCTTTCTAAGTGATTCACCATGTTGGTGTCACTGGGTATAACCCTGGATAACTCAGAGGGATGGAAGACCATGAGCGTCGAATAAAGTCCTTCTGATCCGGGCTCAGAGGAGCCAGGACCCCCCCTTTTGCCCAACCTTTGTAACCCTTTCTATGGCGCCTGTAATCTCCTGTCCTTCTGGAAAGCAGGCGAGCTAAAACTGTTATCTTATAGTTTCATAGTTTGTAGGGTCGGAAGCGACCTGAGCAGATCATCTAGTCCGACCCCCTGCCATGGCAGGAAAGAGTACTGGGGTCAAATGACCCAGCAAGATGTTCATCTAACCTCCTCTTAAATACCCTCAGGAAGCTGGTTCCAGACCCTAGCCGCCCTGACTGTGAAGTAGCGCCTCCTGATATCTAACCTAAACCTACCCTCTGCCAGCTTGTGACCGTTATTCCTGGTCACTCCTGGCGGTGCTCGGGGGAACAGGGACTTCCCCAGTGCCTGCTGATCCCCCCTGACTAGTTTGTAACAGGCCACAAGATCCCCCCTCAGCCTTCTCTTGTGGAGGCTAAGCAGGTTCAGGTCCCGCAGCCTCTCCTCGTAGGGCCTGCCCTGTTGTCCCCCAATCATGCGAGTGTCCTCCTCTGGACCCTCTCCATGCTGTCCACATCCCTCTTGAAGTGCGGCACCCAGAACTGGACGCAGTACTCCAGCTGCGGCATGACCAATGCTGCATAGAAAGGAAGGATCACCTCCTTGGACCTCCTCAAGATGCATCTGTGGATGCATGCCAATGTGCGGTTGGCCTTCCTTACTGCCTCTCCACACTGCCGGCCCATGTTCATCTTGGAGTCAACAATGACTCCCAGATCGCTTTCCGCCTCCATGCTGACAAGAGGGGAGTTCCCCAGCCTGTAGGTATGGTGCCGGTTGTTCCTCCCGAGGTGCATCACCTTGCACTTGTCTGTGTTGAAACCCATCCTATTCTCGTCCGCCCACCCTTGTAACCTGTCTAGGTCTGATTGCAGCCTGTTGCATCCTTCCAATGTTCCCATGTCCCCCCACATCTTAGTGTCATCAGCAAATTTGAACAGGTGCTTTTTACCCCCTCGTCCAAATCGCTGATGAAGATGTTGAACAGTGCGGGCCCAAGGACCGAGCCCTGGGGGACCCCACTACCCACGTCCTTCCAGGTTGAGAAGGACCCATCCACTACCACCCTCTGTGGAATGCAAGGGCACCGCTCGGAGAGAGAAGGGAGGAGGGAAAGGGGAGGAAGAGGGAGGCCAGCTGTGGAAAATCACTGATAGTAAACTGACCAGGGTATAAAAAATCCCACAGCTGCAGGGTTAAGTGCGCAGGATTTGAGACCATACAGTCTCCCTGTGCCTTTTACTTGAGCTCAAATAAACTCTGTCTGCTTCTCCCCCCAGTGTGTTTATTTGGCGTGACGCACACCGGGCAACGAACCCAATTGTTGCCTCCCTCGGGCACCTTGTGCCGGCAACAGTTTTTGGCGCCCATCGTGAGGCTCGAGGCTAACATTTCGCCTTGCCCGGATCCCTCCTGGGGTCAACGACTTGCGGCAACAACCGACGCCCAGTGCGCACCGGTGGTTTCATCGGGGGCCTCGGCAGAGACGTGGTTTGATCGACCCCGGAGGGCACAACGGTGCAACACGGTCTAATAGTGGAGAAGCGATTGTGGGCGACGGTGTGGAACCGGTCCCTCGGACAAGGTAGGAGAAGCTCAGCAGTCTGAGCATTGCCTGTTAAGACCTGGGGATGCCCAGTGTCTCCCTGGAGTATGGGGCAGGGACAGAGTACGGTTGGCAGGGCACGGTGTACACCCTTAGAATGCATTCTGACTAATTGGAAACTGTTTAAGTCAGATCTAATGACTAAAAATAATTTTAAAAGGTTCTGTACAGTGGAATGGCCTCAATATCAACTGGAGGATCAGGAAAGGTGGCCTCCGGAAGGGTCAATTAACTACAATACAATCCTCCAAGTACTCCTGTTTTGTCAGCGGACGGGTAAGTGGAATGAACATTTGTATGTGCAATTGTTTATGGCTTTACGAAATAAGACAGATATTTTGCAGAAGTGTAATTTGACTCCGACAGGATCGGTAGTTGTCAGTGTTGAGTCTCAGCATTCCCCCCCAACCACTGTAATGCCAGAGTCGGCGTCCCCTTCGGCTTTAACACCTCCACCATATAAAGGTCAGATGCCCCCGGTTCCAGAGATCCCTCCCTCAGTGGGATTTTATCCTTTACTTACTGAAACTGTAATAGCCCGGCCTGGGGCAGATGGGCGTGCAGCCCAGACCATGCAAGTATACACCCATGTACCTTTTAACCCGGTGGACCTAGCGGCTTTTAAGGCACAGGCTGGAGAATTTTCAACTAGCCCGAGTAAGTTTATCTCTGTCTTTGAGGGATGTTTAGCTAGTCACAAGCCTGATTGGGATGATTGTAATATCCTTATGCGAACTTATTATCTGAAGTAGAGCGGAATCAAGTTATTTCCAAAGCAAGGGAGGAAGCACAGTGGAGGCATGAAAGGGATCCCATCAATGTTCCTGGTCCGGCAGATGTGGTTCCCCTAGCAGACCCTAGATGGGACCCTAACAACCCTGTGGATCATACCCGTCTTACCTCTTACGAAAAAAGGAAGACTTAATAGGTATGTCTGTAGCACAAATCCTGGAGACTGCAAACAGGGCGTATACCCTCAGAAAGGAAGAAGAGGACAAGAGACAAGTTCGAATGCTAGTAGCAGCAGCACAGGCCGGAGTCAGAGAAAGGCCACAAGAAGGTGGGAGAGGCAGAGGTATAAGGGGTCGTGGGCGCGGGCGCCCTGGCCCACAAGAAAGACGCCTGGGATGGAGCCAGTGTGCCTTATGCTGGCAAGAGGGACACTGGGAGAATGAATGCCCAGAGAAAGGGAGAACTGCACTCCTGTAATGGCAGCGGAAGGACAGGAGTAGGGGTGTCAGGGGAAACAGACCACCCCACCCCCCGAACCCCGAGTAAAAATGCGGGTGGGGAACTCAGAAATTGATTTTTTGGTAGACTCTGGGGCAGCACGGACCGCTGTAAATCAACCTCTTCAACTTCCAGTAGTGGACTCTCTCACTGTGGTGAGTGCCACGGGAAAAAAGACTCAGTGCCCAGGGTATGCTCCTGCAGAATGTGCTCTGGGAGACCGGGCTCTCTCTCACAAATTGGTCTACCTTCCAGATTGCCCAACACCCCTGCTAGGACGAGACCTGCTTTGTCGATTAGGTGCATCACTGCATTTTACCCAGGATGAAATAACCCTCGCATTGCCCCCTGAAAATGCATGGATGATGACCCTTGCGGTTGAACCCTCGGCTATGAACGCTCCCCTGGAGTGGGACCAGTGGGAAGACCAGGTATACCCTTTGGTATGGGCAAAGGGGGTCCCTGGAAAGGCTACACATCAAACCCCCATTAACATCCAACTACTGCCAGGAAAAGGTCCAGTACGAATCAGGCAGTACCCAATCAAAAGGGAAGCCAGAGAGGGACTGCAGGAGACTATAGACCGTTTCCTAAAGTACGGCATACTGCGAGAGTGTCAGTCAGCCGGGAACACTCCTCTCTTGCCTGTACTAAAGCCTGATGGCACATATCGACTGGTGCAGGACCTAAGGGCGGTTAACGAATGGGTTAAAACTATTCATCCCCTCGTCCCAAACCCGTATACCTTGCTGGCCTCCATAGGCGGGCAGTATACTCATTTCTCAGTTCTTGATTTGAAAGACGCTTTCTTTACGATTCCAGTTGACCCCCCCTCTCAGGAGATATTCTCTTTTGAATGGGAGGGCAGAAAAAGGGTTAAGAAACAACTTTGTTGGACAGTATTAGCCCAGGGATTTAAGAACTCTCCTACCCTTTTCGGCCAGTCCTTAGCTAAAGACTTGGAGGAGTGGAATAATGAGCATGAAGTCCTCTTGTTACAATATGTGGATGATTTATTAATTGCTGTTGTAGATTTAATCTCTTGCCTTAACGCCACTGTAAGCCTCCTGAACTTTATTGGACTTCGAGGATATCGGGTGGCTCAAAATAAAGCTCAAATTGCTCTCCCCGAAGTACGATACCTGGGATTTCACATAAGGCAGGGGGAGCACCAGGTTTCAAGTGGACAAAAGGAGGCTATATGCCAGGTTCCCACCCTAAGCAACCGTAAGCGGCTCAGGGCGTTTCTCGGCATGGCAGGTTTTTGCAGAATATGGATCCCTAAATTTGGACTATGGGCAAAACCACTATATGACTGTGTAAAAGGGGCAGACCATGATCCCTTTTATTGGACTTCAGAAGCCGACAAGGCATTTAAAATACTAAAAAGGAAACTAATGGAAGCCCCCGCCCTGGGTTTACCGGACCTTTCTAAACCTTTCCAATTGTATGTGCATGAACGAAAAGGGATGGCTCTGGGAGTGCTTACTCAATTGTTGGGGGCGTGGAAATGTCCCGTTGCTTATTTCTCCAAACAGCTTGATCCAGTTGCCAAGGGATGGCCAGCGTGTTTACGAGCAGTTGCGGCAACTGCCCCAGTACTTGAGGAAGCTGAAAAGTTAACGCTGGGAGGAGTCGTGCAGGTGTATACCCCTCATATGGTCCAGGCTCTGCTAGACGCGAAGGGGGGTCTCTGGCTCACCCAGGCTCGGGGGGCTCGGTACTAAGCGAAGCTGTTGGAGAACCCTGAAGTGACTCTGCAGCCCTGCCCCTCCCTCAACCCGGCTACTCTCTTACCTGGAACGGAAGAACAAGAGCATGATTGTTTAGACATCATAGATGCACAGTACTCCAGCTGTGCAGACCTACAGGATCAGCCACTTCTGAATGCTGATTGTGAGCGGTACACTGATGGCAGTAGCACTGTTGTAGAAGGGCAAAGGAGGGCAGGTTATGCTGTTGGGACCCTCTATGATGTTGTTGAGGCCAAGGGTTTGCCCGCCGGAACATCTGCTCAACTTGCTGAACTGGTGGCCCTGACCCGGGTGCTAGGACTGTCAAAAGGGAAACGGGTCAACATCTATACCGACTCTAGGTATGCTTTTGGAGTACTGCATGCCCATGCTGGCCTATGGAAACAAAGGGGACTGCTGACAGCCCAAGGCTCCCCAGTGAAGTATGGACCCCAAATTCTCCGACTCCTGGAAGCTGTTCAACTTCCCTCGGCAGTGGCAGTAATGCACTGTAAGGCGCATCAGAAAGAGGATCAAGACGTAGCCAGGGGTAACGCCCGGGCGGACAGAGAAGCTAAAAATGCTGCTGCCCTGAGGACGCCGAGACCTGCTGACACCCACAAGCATGCCCTCATCCCATCAGTGGGGGAGCTCCCGGATCCCCAGCACTCGTACAAATCAGACCCTCAAGCGTCATCTATCAAAGATCTGCCAGGAGGCCTCTCTGCGATGGCCCAATGCTTTGCCCCTTGCTCTGCTTCATATCCGTGCCCTCCCCAAGGGAAGATTAGGGCTTAGCCCCTTTGAGATTATGTTTGGAAGGGCATGGCCTATGAACGGGACGCCGGTTCTAGCAGGGGAGTGGGAAATAGGATGTAATATTTTGTCACGGTATATGTGCTCTCTGTCTGCTGTTCTTTCTTCTCTCCATAGGTACACTAAAGACTTGCAGCCTCTTCCGCTGGATGCTCCAGTCCACGCATTACAGCAGGGGGATTTCGTGCTCGTTCGTACCTGGAAGG
>NW_028324711.1:0-32154 GCF_052110815.1 Crocodylus siamensis
CGGGGGACAAACAAAATCTAGAGATGCAGCTTGGTAGGGTAAAATACACACAGAAACCATCACCCTTTGCTAGGATGTTCTGTGCATAAGGCTATTTCCATCTCTCTGTAATTTCCATTCCTGCGCTGTCTGTACCTCACCGATGAGACCCCAAACCACCATGCCAGATAGATAAACTGAAAACAAATGTCAAGAAACAAAGAAGCAAAATCATTCATTGCAAAATGCTTTTTCCAGTTAACCTGCCAAGACAGGACTCCGGATGTGATTTCAAAAACATGACAAAGTACCACCTGGACCTGGAGGAAATGGAAAAATACGATTTCGTGCAGGTCATCTCAGAGCACAAAGGTTTCATAGTTTCATAGTAGCTAGAGTCGGAAGGGACCTAGGTAGATCATCTAGTCCGACCCCCTGCCTTGGCAGGAAAGAGCACCGGGGTCAGATGACCCCGGCAAGGTGCTCATCTAACTTCCTTTTAAAAATCCCCAGGCTAGGAGCCTGCACCACTTCCCCTGGAAGCCGGTTCCGGGCCCTAGCCACCCTGACTGTGAAGTAGCGCCTCCTAATATCTAATCTAAACTTACCCTCCGCCAGCTTGTGACCGTTATTCCTGGTCACTCCTGGCAGCACACGGGGGAACAGGGACTCCCCCAATACCTGCTGATCCCCCCTGACCAGTTTGTAGCAGGCCACAAGGTCCCCCCTTAACCTTCTCTTGTGGAGGCTAAACAGGTTCAGGTCCCGTAGCCTCTCCTCATAAGGCCTGCCCTGCTGACCCCTGATCATACGAGTGGCCCTCCTCTGGACTCTTTCCATATCGTCCACATCCCTCTTGAAGTGCGGTGCCCAGAACTGGACGCAGTACTCCAGCTGTGGCCTGACCAGTGCCGCATAGAGGGGGAGGATCACCTCCCTGGACCTGCTCGAGATGCATCTGTGGATGCATGACGGTACGGTTGGCCTTCTTGACTGCCTCCCTACACTGCCGGCCCATGTTCATCGTGGAGTCAATGACGACTCCAAGATCCTTTTCCGTCTCCGTGCTGGCAAGAGGGGAGATCCCCAACCTGTAAGTGTGGTGCCGGTTCTTCCTCCCCATGTGCAACACCTTGCACTTATCAGTGTTAAACCCCATCCTATTCTCATCCGCCCACCGTTGCAACCTGTCAAGGTCAGCTTGTAGCCTATTGCACCCTTCTAGTGCACCCACATCCCCCCCACATCTTAGTGTCATCAGCAAACTTGAACAGGGTGCTTTCTACCCCCTCATCCAAGTCACTGATGAAGATGTTGAACAGTGCAGGCCCGAGGACCGAGCCCTGCGGAACCCCACTGCCCACATCCTTCCAGGTCGAGAAGAACCCATCCACTACCACCCTCTGGGTGCGGCCCTCCAACCAGTTGGCGACCCATTTGACCGTGTGGGCATCGACACCACAGTCTCCCAGCTTTTTGATGAGGACAGGGTGAGAGACAGTATCGAAAGCCTTCCGGAAGTCCAGAAAGACTACATCCACAGCAACCCCTGCGTCTAATGATTTGGTGACCTGATCGTAAAAGGCCGCCAGGTTGGTCTGACAAGACCTGCCACTGATGAACCCATGTTGGTTGCCCCTGAGCATGCATTCCCCCGCAAGGCCCTCCTGGATGTGTGCCAGGATAATTTTTTCAAAGAGCTTACCCGGGATTGAGGTAAGACTAACTGGCCTGTAATTTCCCGGGTCCTCTTTTTTTCCCTTTTTGAAGATAGGGACTACATTGGCCCTCTTCCAGTCCTCCGGCACCTCACCAGAGCACCACGAGTGCTCATAGAGCCGCGCCAGGGGTCCTGCAATGACCTCGGCCAGTTCCTGTAGTACCCTAGGGTGAAGATCGTCCGGACCAGCGGACTTGAACACGTCCAGCCTCTCCAGAAGTACCCTAACTAACTCCTCGCTAACCCCTGGCCCAGGCGTGTCTCTCCCGGGGCCCGAGGGGGGCCCAGCAGGGAGGTGGCTGAACTGGTCCCTACTTAGGAAGACAGAGGCAAAGAAATCGTTAAATATGTTAGCTTTGTCATCTGGCGTGATGACTAAGTTGCCCATCGTGTCCTGCAGGGGCCCCACATTACCCGGGACCCTCTTTTTACCCCCTATGTATTTGAAGAAGGACTTCTTATTGTCCTTAATCCGGAAAGCTAGTCCTATCTCCATCTCTGCCTTGGCCTTCCTGACTGCCCCCCTACATCCTCGGGCGACTGTAACATAGTCCTTCTTGGTAGGAGAGCAAAACTTTTTGCTGGTTAAAATATCCTCCTCATGTTTGCAGAAGAACATGAATCCTATGAATCCATTGTAGAAATAGTGCATTGTTTCATCTCATAGCCAGGTGGAGTAGACCTCCCTCTTGATTAGCTGGTAGGAGTCAGCACACCTCTACTCCCCTTTGGGATGGCATGGGTGCAGTTGGGGAAGACTGACAATTAGAGATCCACCGCTGTCTACACCGTGTACAGCTGTCTGAAGTCAGGACCACCTGAAAAAGAAGAAAGAACTGGAGCATCACCTGTACACTGACTGACTGGTGCCCAGAAAGCCACAGGGAAGACACAGTTCAGATCCACTCCCTGAAATCCATGCTGCTTGAAAAAAATCTACGACCTGTGCACCAGGAATTTGTGATGACTTGTGTAAACTGGGCGTCACAGTATTCATTCTGGTGCAGCACAGTACAGCCTCCCTCTCCTCCAGTTAGTTAAGTATTGGCTGAAGCTGTTTTTTGTCCTGATATGTCCAGTCCCCTCGTGAGTTATTACATCCGTGCCTTCAACCACTTTCTGGAGAAGACTGAAGTTGACTAGATGTTTGAAATGGGCACAGCTCCTTTCTTGCCCGTGCATGTCAACTGAGTCCCAGGGCTATATCCCACTTCACCTTGTGTGCCTAAACGGCATGGCCGCAGCCACATAGCTGCAGTTTTGGGTGGGCTTGTGCTCCAGCTCGGCATGTTTGGAGCCATGAACAGGTCAGGTACGCCCATTAGGCCGTACTATAAGTCATGTCACGTTGGCTGGGCAAAAATTCATCGGAGAGCTGGGAGGAGAATGAGGGCCCTCCCAAAATGTATTGTTTAAAATACTGGGACGGTTACTCACGCAGGGAGTGGGAGACCCAGTGCCTAGCCCCATCTTCCTGACAATCTCTCTCAGCAATCTGTTTCATGACTTCACCACCTGAGACTTAGGAAGTATTTCCTAATTTCCAGCTTCAATGTCCCCTGCTGGAATGTAAGCCCATTACTATACCTACGATAACGACAGAAAATTATAGATCCTCTTTACAAGTAACAACCCTTCTTGAAGATTTCTAACACCCCCTCCATTTTCTCAGGATTACATAATCCCCATCTTCCAACATTTTCTGTCTAGGAAAATATTAGATCTTTCCTCATTGTTGTTCTTCTCTGGCCTCCTTCCAATTGATCTGCTTGTCATGAAGCATGGTGCCTCGAATTGGCCACAGTTTTCCAGCTAAGGCTGGAATATCATTGAAAAATGGTTTCCCCTACTTTGCATACAACATGTATATTAATACAGCCCCATAGGCTCTGGTTCTTTTCCGGTTTTTGTAACAAGATTACAGTGATGACTCATACTTAGCTTGTGCTGTACTCCTGTAACTATTATACTATTGTTTCCTTAATTGAAGAGCATTTTTCCAATTGGTCAAGGTCACTGAGAATCCTCAGCCTATCTTCCAGATCATCTGCTGTCCTACCTCGCTTGGCATCATCTGCAGATTTCCTAAGTGTATGCTCAGTTCCTTGAGACCTCTACGACACGTTTTATGCAGACTGAGATAAGAAGTCATTAAACACGTTGCCTTTTCCATATTGAGCAATTTTAGTTCCCTTTCTCCACTCACTAATGGATCTACACTTCCTTTGGTCCGTGACATCTAACTTGACCGGATGCTTGTGTGTCTCATACTAGCTGTATTGCAGTGCCTTGGCCTGCCTGGATTTTTCCTTTATTGTCATCTGTAGTATTGTAGCTACGTTCCTACATTTGGAGAGATTCCTTGTGAAGTTTCAAGTCACAAAAGCATTGGCTGTTTAGCCAAGCCAGTCCTTTGATGTGATTCTTAACCTTCCTTGCACAGGGATGGCATATCCTAGTGCCTTTAATATTCTCTCGAAGGTACAACCAATTTCCCTGATTCCTTTTTCCTTTAAACTGACTTTCCATGGGATCCTGGCCACCAGTTGTTTGAGTTTTTGCATGCCCATGCTCATCTTGACTATGTATTTGTACTATTGTCATGCCAAAAGCCATACTTATGGTCAAAAACCCTACTGGGGAAAGCACTGTATAAATCCAGAGCATTACCCACAGAATCGCTTCACCTTCACAGAGGCTACTTGATTGTAGGCATTGTACTTGCAGTGTTTGGCAAGCCCTAAGCCTGCTGGGTATCTTGAGTGGCAGCAGGAGAGTCTACCATCAATCCCTGACCATTGCGAGGTCAAACTATCATCACCATCAAATCAGCAGCAGTATCCGGCCCTGCCCTGGATTTACCAGCCCTCTTTCAGAGCCAGTGAAGAGAGGGAGGATGCAAAGGGAGGGGAGAAAGCCAGGCTGAGCAGGCTTCCTCCTGCTCACCTCTGGGACCCAGCAACCCAATGCCCCAGTGTTCCCCCTCCCCACACACGCACCTTTTTGGAAAACACCTGTCTCCCATTGCTAGCAGACAGGTATCTGCCAGCTCAGGGAGCAGCAATCTCCTCTGATGCCCAAAGGCAAGGTTCAACCCCTGCTCTTGGTGCATGATGAGGTAAAGGGCTTGTCTCAGCTGAATGGACAAGAATTTGCCTTGACCTATTTGCTGGATAAAGAACCCAACACATGCAAGCTGTAGAAAACCACACGTGGAAACGATGCATTAAGGAAGCATATCAAATCATTGCCTTTCAACCTAAATGTACAGGCCTTTGTGTATACATTGTGCTACTGCCTGTAGTCAATGATCTCAGAGCCAGAAAACTGTTTCATTTAGTACACTGGTCAGTTTGGTGTTTTCAAACTTCCGGAAGCATGACTTTGGATGGTCCAACATCTGCTCATACTTTTGCTGGTGGGAAAGGAGGTGTTGTAACTAGTAAAAACCATGTTAAAGAACCTTCTTTGGACTTCAAAGGGGCATGTGCCCAGCCAGAATGCACCTTTGAAGGCTCACCCATTTTCTTTGCTTGCTTGTAGTGCTACTATCCAGAGTAAATCACTCAACGCTTCTTTGCTTTTCTCTTTCTGCAGAGCTAGTCTTCCCACAGGGAGCAAATGTGTTTTATGAGATGGACAGCCAGTCCACTGCAGTCCTCAGCTTAAGGCGAAAGCCATGTCCTGTTGTTGGCCCACGGCTGGATGAACCCACTAAAAGGAGGAGGCGCCTACCTAGGCTCTTTAGAGGCAGCAGGGTCAGCCCCAGCTGAAAAATTGTCTAAGGAGGAGCTGACGTAAAGAACATTTGCAGGCTGGGGGACACTGGGAACCTGTGGGGGGGTTGGGGTGCAGGCATGGGAGGGGTGGGGTCAGGTGGGAATGGGGAGCAGAGGGGAATGTAAGTTATATTCATGGGGGATGGTGGGCAGGAACAAGGAGTGGGAGGGATAGGGGGAAAACGGGAGGGAGGTTTATTTCAAGTGGGGAATGGGGTAGGGTTTTGCAGCTGCAAAAAAGCAGACACCTAGGTGGGGGAAGGGGTATATAGCCTTCCCCCTGCCCCCCCAGCCCTGCCGGTGCCCCTCACTCCCAACCCACAGCCCCTTTCCCACCCCCCCCATGCCTCCAGGTACTCCTCCCTCCCGACCGGCAGCTCCCTGCTGCACTCCTCCTCCTTCACTGAACTGAAGTCTCTGTCATAGGCCCCCGTGTGCTCCTGCCCATGACTGGCCTGTGAACTGCCATCAAACTGCTGCCCTGTTGGCAGTCCCTGCTCGCTGGCTCCCTGGTCACAGCCTGCTCCTCAACAGCTTGTGATGCACAAACACGCTCGGGAGCCGAGGTTACTTATATGCTCAAGATATCAGTTGGACTTCACAGGTCTCTCCCATCCCTATACCTGCCCCAACCGCACCAGGTCTTCCAGGCGTGTTGTTACTCACCTCTGTGGCCGTTGTTCAGGCTTCAGCCGAAATGATCCTGTTCAGAGTCTTATTCTCAGTTTGGCTGCTTGCCCCGTTCTTCCTTGCATGGGTCCCAAGACAGCTCTTTCTCCTGTTTAATCCCACCCTTGTGTTCAGGGTAGGGACATGCTCGCTCCCTTCTAGGGAAGAACTGCACCCGCATTGCTATCTCCTTCCCGGTCCCTGGAGGGCTTGCCTTCCCCCGGCCAGGTTGGACTCACTGGATGGGCAACTCCCCCTGGTCATGTGCAGATTCTTTGCGTCGGAGACGATCCGGCACGGGTCCCCTCCAGGAAAGGTGGAGAACCAGAGCTCTTCCCTACAGACCAGTCATCTGTTATCTGTGCAGCTCTGTGTCTCATGAACTCACCTTTTCCCAGCTACCATTGGTGTGCTTGATTTTCAAAATTATTTAGGAGGCTTCTGGATCATCTCCATGTATGTTGTGAGGGAAGACTGGGGTGTTCAGTCTGAGGGGAGCAGCTGGGGCTGGCTAAGCGCCTCCAACTCCAGTGTTTGACTGCATCCTGAGTACTGAGAGATCATGCTTACACTTGAGCCTGGCCTCTTGGGCTTCATGCTCTCGTGGGTGCTGGGCCTCTTTGTGCTAGTGCTGGGTCTCCTTCTCCACCATCCCCATCTGTGTCTGCTCCAGCTCATGCTTGAGCTTGCACTCCTCAGCTTCCAGCTGCAGCTGGTATTTCCACAAGTCCCACTCAGAGGATGGCCACTCGGGTTCTGCATGCATGTGCGGAGGTGACCTTGTGTCCTGGTCTTCATCACACAGGATCTTAATCTGGTCTTCTCTTCTGCTCCTTCCTCTCTCTTTCATCACCTCTTCCAGGTCGACCACAGTTATGGGGTCATATTCGTCAGCCACCGTCGCTATCTACACTGTCCACTTGACCCGATGCCAAATGAGAGATTGTTTGCTCAAGGGTTTTCAGTGACTCTGTTCCCTTCCCCAAATGATGCCTTCAAGACAGCAGGTTGTCAGATCCCACAACTACCATCACACGTGGAGGGCCAGTAGGGGGTGCTCCGGCCTCGAGCCACCCGCCTCACTGTGCCTAAGCACCTTCCAGGCTCCAAGCGCCTCCCTGGGAGCACCTCACGTCCAGCTAACACCACTCCTGGAGGACACCTGCAAGGCTGGGGCTAATGAGGCCACCATCCTTGATCTGGACTGATCTTGGCTCTGTGCCTCATGGGAAACACAGACCTAGTAGTCCTTGACGGTTTTTGATCCACTGCAAGAACTTGGGGTGCTTCCCTGTGTGAAGCACAAATAGTGGTCCCCCTACTCAGCCGAACCAAGGAGTCCCAAGGCATAAACTACACCCTCTCCCAATGAGTCTCCCATGCTAGGTACACAGGAGAACTTTATTGGTTACAAGGAGTAGGTTTGGAATAAGGCACAGGATAGAGCAATATCAGAGAAATCCCTTAGAGCAAATGGTGGCATGGTAGCCTTTGATCACGCATCTGAATTAATGCAGGCTATATATTTAGTCAGGTCTGTGCAAAATTTTGCCGGGTGTTCCATTTCCAAGCTGTTTCAATGCACTTTGAGCTCAAAACAGTGAAGTTGAAACAGAACTAAAGGATTTGAAACAGCTTCAAAATGAAACGAGGGCACTCAGAACATTTAGAAAGTTTCAAACTATTTTGAGTTTCTAAGCTTTCTTCCCCCTACCTTTGATTCAACAGTCATTAATATTTTACTGAAATTACGATAACATTAGAAATTAGCTGGTGTTTTTTTACATGGCTGGCCCTGGGATGCTCAAGCAGCCGTCAGGTGTTTAGACATCCCTCGGGAAAGTGGAAATAATTGGAATGAAAGCAGACTGGAATGACTCTGGCGTCAGGACCCCAACCTGCTGCTCAGAAAACTGCAGTAGGAAATGAAGAAAATAGAGAACCGTTTTTACAATTTGTTCCTAATGAGATTTTTCACAGATAACACTTGGTATTTGGGAAACAAGTGCAGCAGAAAGCGGGCATGGACAATGAGCAGCCTACTTCTGAGAACCTTCAGAGAAATTAATACCCAATGATTTCCAATGACTTTGAGTTTTCTCCACAATTCTTTGGGCCATTATAGAGATAGATATAGTTATAATCAAGGTTTGCGATGGGTATGGAGTCCCAGCAAGAATACAGCTTTACAAAGTAAGACCTAATTTTGGAATGTGTAAAATCGCCACCTTCCCTTTCTTCTGTCCCCACCACATCATGTCCCTTTCTCATCTTTGCAGTCTCTGGAGTGGACATGTTGAACTCTTAAGTCATCTCAAAGTTCAGCTTACCTCTGAAGTGTGGCCTGGTTGCTGCACCTACCCACAATTTCCAAGTACATCTACTCATACCTGCCAAAAGGCTCATCCTTGATGAACTTTGCTGCTTACACCAAGGTCTCTAAGGACCAGAACCACAGGTCCAGGCCCAAAAGACTTGCACGTGATCTTGATGGCTGTGTGCTGTGCAGCGTTAAGCAGATGTTTGAACAGAGTGTCGCGTGCCTCAAGAAAGCTACAACCCCAGGTCTGTCTGTCTAGTTGCAGCCAGTTCAATTCTGAGTTGTGACCTGTGACTGCAGCCTACAGGAAAGTGCTGTTTTCCCCTCTCACACATGGAAACAAAAACAGTGCAACTAATCTCACTTAGCATTTCCAAGAACAGTAATTTTTTGTTGGTAAGATGAAGCATGAGCAGTTTTAAACTGGAAAGAAAAACTGTTCAACAGTTAAAAGCAAGTGAAAAAGGGAAGGTGAAAAAAGTGGTTATACCAGATACTGCAAGGTGATATCTTCTATTAGACCAAGTAAATAGTTGCACAACAATTTCCTTATTTGGAAGGTTTTGGGCTCCCTCACCCTTCGTCACGCAAAGGAGAACGCACAGATTGTGCCACTTCTCCCAGGTAGAAATGTCCCTGTCCTGGATCCTGGCACTTCATCATCACTGGAGATGTCCCTGTTCCCATTCAGCTAGTAGATGAACTAGGGAGAATTATAGGAAGAATCGGTGCCGTTCTTCAGGGAGAGGTGCAGACACACTGCGGGATTTCCTTGATCAAATGTCCACAGAATAAATGGTTTTATGTGTTAAATTGTACAAGGTTAGATCTTTCCTTTTCTGGCATTAAACGGTTCCATGTCCTTCACCTCCTTGTAATGGGAAGAGGGAACAGATATTTTTCAAGGATCATTAAAAGTTCTGTTTCTAAGGAGGCACTACTGCTTCAAGAGCTGAAACACTACAAACAGCTATAATTTTATGCTTAACTAAGATTCCTCCTCATCCATCTAACAGCTTGGGCTTCATCTATCACATGTTATCCCACCTTGTCTCACTTCTCCACGTGAAGTGGTTTACACGCAAAGGCAGGTGCACTGCATAGCCTGAGTTTTAAAATGTGACTTGCCAAACAGGGGCCTCCCATTCTCCAGCACGTTGAGCAGACCATGGTGAGAAAACTCTGCCTTGACACAGAGCAGGGAGCTCAGTCGTGTTTCATAGTTTCATAGTTTCTAGGGTGGGGAGGGACCGGAGTAGATCATCTAGTCCGACCCCCTGCCGTGGCAGGAAAGAGCACTGGGGTCAAACGACCCCAGCAAGGTGTTCATCTAACCTCCTCTTGAAGACCCCCAGGGTACGAACCAGCACCACTTCCCTTGGAAGTTGGTTCCAGATCCTGGCTGCCCTGACCGTGAAGTAGCGCCTCCTGATATCTAGCCTGAATCTAGCCTCTGCTAGCTTGTGACCATTATTCCTGGTCACTCCTGGCAGTGCTCGGGGGAACAGGGACTTCCCCACTGCCTGCTGGTCCCCCCTGACTAGTTTGTAACAGGCTACTAGATCCCCCCTCACCCTTCTTTTGTGGAGGCTGGACAGATTCAGGTCCTGTAGCGTCTCCTTGTAGGGCCTGCCCTGCTGTCCCCTGATCATGAGAGGCCTCCTCTGGACCCTCTCCATGCTGTCCACATCCCTCCTGAAGTGCAGCACCCAGAACTGAACGCAGTGCTCCAGCTGCGGCCTGACCAGTGTCACATAGAGGGGAGGATCACCTCCTTGGACCTGCTTGAGATGCACTTGTGGATGCATGACAAGGTGTGGCTGGCCTTCCTGACTGCATCCCCACACTGCCGGCCCATGTTCATCCTGGAGTCAGTGATGACTCCAAGATCCTTTTGGTTATTGTGTATGCTGTGTGTGTGTGAGTGTGTGAGACAGGTACTTACATCACGGCCAAAGAAATGATCGGGCAGTTTTCTCTGTTCACTCAAGTGTATTTAGTACAGCCCACACAGTGATGTCGCTGTCTCACTAAGAGCCTCACCTTGTTGGCCTGAGTCAGGCAAGTTCCCCCTGAGGGTGAGCTCTGGCATCAAGTCTACAAATGGGCATGAATCGCTGTCCTACATCCACGCACAACAACAGACATCCTTGTGGAGCTCGTCTCCTGCTGTGCAGAACTGGGGGACCGACTGCCTGTGCATCATGAAACCTGTCCCTGGGCTCTTGGTGTTCAGGACAGGGCTTGACAGCCTCCAGCCCACTCCGAGCTGGGATCCAGCCTGAAGGACCTGGGGGGCACTGGCAGCACATGGCAGCAGGGGCCGCTGAGCTGGCCCCCCAGCGTCCTTCTGCTGGTTGCCATTCATTGCAGTATATGCCTGTGCCATGCTTCATCTCTTGCCTGCAGAGCCCTGCCTGCCTGTCTCTCAAGCCCACCACACAGTGGATCAAACCGTGGGAAGCTCTGCCAGCCCCAACACACACGGGTCCAAGCGGGGGGCTTGATAGCCAGACACTGCCGTTTACTTACTTGCTTCAAAAGCACTCTCACTGCGGGCACTCTCTCGCAGGCTCTGAATTTCATCCTGAAGTGCTGGGGGGCCCAATACTGCACCCCCACCCCCAATATTGGTCTGTGCACTTGTACATTTGGGGGCTGTCTAGTGCATAGATGCCTGTCATAAGTAGCTGGGAATCTACTAGAAAGTGTTTAAAATCTGCCTCGGAGACATAGGCACAGAACTTAGTCTCCCCCAGATGCAAAGCAGTACCTCAGTGTGCACTGTACTACGGCATGCCGTTCAAGCCTTCATCATAAACCATTCAACCTGGCGCTATGGCTGTATGGCACTTCAGGCCTGAGCTATCATCAAATACAATGAGATAAGGGCAGCTTGACCTCTGAAACCAAAGGGAATGGAGATGCTCCCAATGGAAAAGGTGCTGATCTCAATATTTCCATATATGTCCTGTGCAAAGCCACCTGCATTGAAAAGCCATCCCATTTCTGAGGGAAATCTGAAATTAAGTGAAATATTTGCAATGCCATATTCATGCCCACAATTCTACACAGAAAAGCTGAGTTGTGCATTGCTTTCCCCCTGTTTTTGTGGCTATGATACCTCCCAGTAGTTTCAGCTCCCACTGCGGCTCCAAGCTGACATTCTGGTTCAATGCTGCCAAAAAGTGGATGCCACAAAAATATCTCCATCTTCTCTTCCTGAAGACCATGTTAAAATTCCTTATTAGCAAGACTACTAACTTGAAGTTTTTTTAATCAATTTCCATGCTTTTTGGGTTCTCCAATATGCTGCAAGGCAAGCTGTTTATTCTTGAACACTGACAGCTGCTGCATGCCCAGGCTGTAAATGGAGTTGATGCAAGCACAGCTGGCTGGAAAACAGAGACCTGATTGTGGCTCTGGAGTTTTTCCCAAGGGGAACCCTCTGCCACTCCAAAATCATAGACTATGGCCTGGGGAAGACCCCCTCCCCAGAGCACAACTTTACCAGTGATTATTAAAAAACCCCCCACAAAATCAAAAATAACCACACACTCAAATGTACTGATCACCCAGCAGCTGACACAGTCTAAAGACATTTGAATCCAGGATGGTTTTTTCCCTTGGCTCTTCATGTTGCACAGAGAAAGATCTAATCTATCATCAGCTAAAGCCAAGTTATATCGTCTAGAATCGCCTGAATGATGGGACCCCTTTATAAAATAGATGATTTACCATGCTGACATGTTAGCCAATATTGAGTATAGAAGAATTCTTCCAAAAAAGGAGAGGCTTGTTCCTCATATGTAAAAACACACCACAGGCCAGTTGCCTTGCTGTCCGGTATTACACAATTCCCATGAGGCTCAAACAATGAACTGCGGAGTTGACATTCACATTTTCATATTTTTTCCCTTTCAAAGGAATACTGTCAAATAGTTTCAGCTCCAAATGCATAGAAATATTTTTATAAATTATATCTGTGAGGGAAAGCTTTTTTAAAAAATCTTTTTCCCTTTTTTTTGTTTTTTGTTACGGGCATTCTCCATCTTGTGAAGACTTGATGAATTAATGTCTTAGTGGTAGCCATGGCAGTACATGGTCTTAATGGGTATGCTTCAACCCACTTGGTAAATATGTCTACAATTACCAGACAGTACCGATTGCCACACTGCGTGACAGACAACAGACAAGTAACTTCTACCTGGATTGTATGCCATGCGTCTATAATCCTATGGTGACATAGGGGTCCCTTCTTTACCCGAAGATCAGCATTATTAGCTGCTGACGCAATGCAAGTATTAATGAAGTCCTGAGTATCCTCTACCATACCAGGCCACCATCAAATTTTGAGTAATCTGGTCACTGTTTTCTCCAAATCAAAATGACCAACACTAAAGTCTTGGCAGACTTGTTCTGGAGGCACCCACACAGCGGGCGAGCTGGGGCACCGAGCCATTACTCCGCGGTCACGGCGTAGCCCACGGCACAACACCACACCACAATCACCCACACCAGCACGGCACCAACCCACTTCCACCTCGCTCCTTCACTGCGCTGCTATGACTGTCTCACGTGCACCAAGTAACAGACTCAGACATGGCAGGATCCTCTCAGCACCCACACTGACTTGGACCGATCCAGACACACAGACACCAGAGATCACACCCCTCACATCAACGCCTCCCTACACTCAGGCCTACTGCGTGCCCAGACATAACGCACACAGGGCCTTGTATATTAAAAGTGCATGCGGGTCCCTTGGGTTGTGCCCGTTAGGCGCTCTCTCCCAGCTTCTCCTGGGCTTAATTGAGCGTGTTGCCGAGTAGGCGGACCTCCGAAGTTCAACAAAGGACCGACTTAGGCCATGCGTGTGCACATACCAGTCACTCCCCAAAACAGTCCCACAGGTAAGACTAAGTGTGGACTCAGACCCCTGCCTCGCCTCCAACAATCCTTCGCAACACAAACTGCATCGTGCTGCGGGGTTCGTCCGTGCGCCTGTGTCCCAGGCTGCCCCGCGGTCCTGCTCCTCTCCCAGGCTGAGCCCTCCTGCTCCCTGCCCAGGGACTCCTTTCTTTGTGAGGGTTTCTGCAGACAGAAAGATTGTCCTGAATTTGGACCTGCAAATCCTTCAGTGTCTAAAGTCTTTTTCGTCTTTGAAAATCCAAACTACAGATGATGTTAACTCCCCTACTCTGTTTAGCCAAGGTACTGATATCTACTTCTCAGACACTCCCAACGCTATTTCTGAGCGGGAGCTTTCTTGCTAGTGCCGTTGTCCTGGGGCCGGTCTGCTCTTGTCCCCGTGCACCAAACAAAGTTGGCAATTTGCTCCCTGCCTCAACCAAGCACCTAAGGCCAGGCCTACTCTCTTCTACCGTTGGTGGGATTTTCTCCTTTGCTTGGTGGTAAAGCTGTGCTTCACTCTCAGTTGACCAGGGATGCTTTTGGAGGGGAATGGTGAAAAACAACGGCATCCTTGCTTCTTTCTTTCTGTAGCCTTGACTACGACAACCCCTCTCAGATTCAAAGCTTCCCTCTCATGCCTCAATTAGTGGAACTTTCCTCTGGCCTTGGCGACAGCAGCTCCTCTCAAACCCATTGAAACATGCTAAGATCACAGTCGGTCCCATCATCCTAACCGCGTGATCTACATCTTCAGTTCTTCCACATGCTGCTGCTTCTTCCCTGTATCAGTGTTAGCCTCTTGTACACACTTTCAAGCCTTGCACAATTTAACCCCTTCCACATCCCCCCACACTGCATCATCGGTTGCCTCCTTCAGCACCAGCACCAGCACCAGCACCAGCTTGATTACACACTTGTTCTCTTCTTGCCTTCCCACAAGGACTTTCTTATTTTCCACACTGTCTTTCATGTTTGGAATAAGATTCCCCCCAGAACCCTCCCAAGCCATTTCTCTGTCCGTAAGTCCCACAACACCCACAAAACATTGCCAATTGAGAACAGACACATGGGTACAATCAATTTTTTTGCCTCCGTTTATATTATTACCCTGTCTGCACATTAGGAATCAGAAGTGGTACTTGTCTCAAATCTTAGCAGCAGTTGTGGTACCCAGCGCAAAGAGGTATTTAAGGAAAAGAGCGGGGACATCAGAAGAATAAAGACAAAGCAGATGGAAGGAAGAAGAGATGATTTCTCCCCTCTCAGAGATTGCACCTTATAATAACACTTCCTTCAAGAAGTCCATTCAGATCTTTTGAACTCTTCTTTCCCCTTCTTTCTGCATTATAACTGTATAAGTCATTTGAATACCTTCTAAAGCTGTGGGAAATAGCAGCGTTTCCTGATTTCAGACATCAAGATAAAGCGGCACTAAACAGCTAGCAGTGTTCTACAGAGTCGTGTGTTAACAGCAAGATTATACTTAACATGTGGCATCAGCTTTTCTCAGTGTGTTTTCATCCACAGATGGCTATGAGCATCTGGCACATTGTGGTCAGCCTTGAGCTCAGGGCTGGGGAAATGATGGCCCATGGGCCATATCCAGCCCGCCAAATTTTTCAAGTCCAACCCCCTGCCAGGGCAGGAGAAAAAACTGGGCTCAAATGACTCCAGCCAGGTAGGCATCAAGCCAACTCTTCAAGACCCCAAGGGTAGGAGCCAGTACCACTTCCCTTTGATGTTGGTTCCAGATCCTAGCCGCCCTGACTGTGAAGCGATTCTTACGGATGTCTAATCTAAACCTACTCTCCAACAACTTGTGGCCGTTATTCCTTGTTATGCCAAGGGGCGCTAGGGGAAACAAGGTCTCTACTAAGCCCTTCTGGTCCCCCCTAGTGAGTTTATAGACTGTGACCAGGTCCCCCCTCAGCCTTCTCTTGTGAAGGCTGAACAGGTTCATGTCCTGCAGTCTCTCATTGTAGGGTCTGCCCTGCTGTCCCCGGATCATGCAGGTGGCCCTCCTCTGGACCCTCTCCACGTTGTCCACATCCCTCCTGAAGTGCGGCGCCCAGAACTGGATGCAGTGCTCCAGCTGTGGCCTGACCAGCGTCGCATAGAGAGGGAGGATCACCTCCTTGGCTCTACTTGAGATGCACTTGTGGATGCATGACAAGGTCCGGTTAGCCCTGCCAACCCTGACCTCGCATTGTCGGCCCATGTTCATCTTGGACTCAATAATGACTCCAAGATCCCTTTCTGCCTCTGTGCTCTCAAGAAGGGAGTTTCCCATCTTATATGTGTGCTGTTGGTTACTACTGCCCAAGTGCAGCACCCTGCACTTGTCAGTATTGAAATGCATCCTGTTTTTGTTAGCCCACCCCTGTAACCTATCCAGGTCTTGCTGTAGTCTTTCCCTCCCTACCAGCATGCTCACCTCACCCCAAATTTTGGTATCATCAGTGAATTTAAACAGGTTGCTTTTCACCCCATCGTCCAAATCGCTGAACAGCACGGGTCCAGGGACCGAGCCCTGAGGGACTCTGCTGCCCACTTCTCCCCAGGTCGAGTATGACCCGTTTATGACCATCATCTGAGTAAGACCTTTCAGCCTATCTGCAATCAATCTGACTGTGTAGGCATCAATGCCACAGTCACCCAATTTTTTAATGAGGATGGGGTGGGAGACGGTGTCAAAGGCCTTGCTGAAGTCCAGAAAGACTACATCCATGGCGACACCTCCATCCAGTGCTTTTGTGACCTGATCATAAAAGGCAATCAGGTTGGTGTGACATGACCTGCCCCTAATGAAACCATGCTGGTTGCCCTTGAGCATCATCCCTGAGGCTGGCCCATCGCAGATGTGCTCCATGATGATCTCAAAGAGTTTTCCTAGGATTCCTCAACTTGTTGAAGTTGGCCCTCTTGAAGTCTAGGGCTACCGCCTTGCTGCAGGCCCTTGACACGCTGCGCTGAATAGTGAATTCCAGCAAGTGATGATCGCTATGACCCGGGTGGTCAAGGACCTGGAAGCCCCTTACCAGGTCATCGCCTATGGCCAGGACCAGGTCCAACAGGGCATTTCCTCTGGTGGGACTGTGCACCTCCTGAATTAAGTGGAGTTCCTGTATCTCAGCCAGGAACCTCCTGGAGCAGTCCGACCCGGCTGACTGTTCTCCCAGCAGATGTCCGGGTAATTTAAATCACCCATGACAACTACATCCTTCGCCTTAAGTACCTCTAGCCCAAAAATTGCCGGTCCATCTCCTCCACTTGGTTGTGGGGGGTCTGTAGTAGACCCCGACTGTTAGTTCCCTCTCCCCACGGCCCCATTGTACTTTGACCCAGAGCACTTCAGCTTGCCCCTCTGACCCCATTTTGCTGGCAGAGGATGTGTATTGCTCCTTGACACAGAGCGCCACACCCCCGCCTTTCCTTCCTTCTCTATCCCGCCTGTAAAACCTATAGCCCCTAATGCTAACTGCCCAGTCATAGGATGAATCCCACCAAGTTTCTGTAAGCCCTATTATGTCTGGGTCTGAACTGGCTATTCTGAGGGCGAGTTCCTCCTGTTTATTCCCCATACTACAAGCACTGGTATATAGGCATTTAAGGCGTTGCCTATCTATATGTACCACCCTGCAATTTGGGAGACTGTTTCGACCCCTGTTTCTTACCTGGGCACTTCTTGTATTTGTCACCTGTCTTGCTCAGGTGGTGTCTCCTCGTCTTCCTGCAGCCCCCTCCCCTGGCAATTCTAGTTTAAAGCTCACCGTACAAGACTTGGAAGAGAAGACACACCTTTAGGAGAGACGTGAAGCCCATCCCACCTCAGCAAGTACCGCACCCGAAAGCATGGCCATTTTGGAAAGACATTTTCATCTTGACTCTGATCCTTTTAAAGGAAAAACAGAAAGGACCCCCCACTCCCTCTCTCGCGCGCACAAACATGACAGCTGCAGCTTCTTTCAGAGAAAGGGGCACAAAACCCACAAACCTACAGGAGTTAGTGCTTCGCAGCAGCGTGGTAACAGACCTGTCACATCATGGGGTCAGGCCGACAGATGGGACCTTCTAGTCCTTGTAGGATGGATGTTGGTTTCTGAAATGCCTCAGTGCAAAGTTGTCATCATCTGACCACAGAAAGGAACCCAAGGCCTGAGTTGGTGGCACCAACTCCAGAGGAGGCCACCCACATGATCCGGGGTCAGCAGGGCAGGCCTTATGAAGAGAGGCTACAGGACCTGAACCTGTTCAGCCTCCAAAAGAGAAGGCTGAGGGGGGATCTAGTGGCCTGTTACAAGCTAGTCAGAGGGGACCAGCAGGCACTGGGGAAGTCCCTGTTCCCCCGAGCACTACCAGGAGTAACCAGGAATAATGGTCACAAGCTGGCAGAGGGTAGATTCAGGCTAGATACCAGGAGGCGCTACTTCACAGTCAGGGTGGCTAGGATCTGGAACCAACTTCCAAGAGAAGTGGTGCTGGCTCCTACCCTGGGGGTCTTTAAGACAAGGCTGGATGAACACCTTGCTGGGGTTGTTTGACCCCGGTGCTCTTTCCTGCCATGGGAGGGGTCGGACTTGATGATCTACTCAGGTCCCTTCTGACCCTAGAAACTATGAAACTATGAAACAAGGGAGCGTGAAGCCGCCAGGAAGCGTCAGCGGAGCAGCCCCTGCGGGCTGTTGCCAGGCCCAGCGCCCACCTGCCTGGGGTGCAAAGGGCATCGGGGCGTCCTGCCTGTGGAGCCCTTCACAGCAGCTGCTTGCAGCAAAGTGAGTTTACATCGAGCAATGTCTCCTTTCCCCTGCTCCGGTTCTGCTGTCGGTGCAAACGAAAATGCCTCCTGTTGTCTCTGCTCAAAATACGCCAGCCTTTTCCTACTTGCCAGAGCAGGGGAACTGCACTAACCCTGCGGGGTCTTTTCAGAGCCTCTCTTTCAAGGGCTGTTTTCTGTTTTGTGCTTGCTGCCCCCAATCCTGGCACCCCCACATCCTCCCATTGCAGCCAGGAGGCTTTTTGCTGGCAGGAAAAGTGTAACGGTGTTGCAGCTACCTGAACAGGCTGTTCAGATGATCCACCCCCAACCTGCTCTCTCTGCTCTTGTGCAGCAAGCGCTGGTCAGCAAACTTGCTCCTATTTGAAATAGGCTTTGCAATCAGTCTTCAAGTTGCTTTTGCTCCACGGCTTCTGCCTTCTGTTTCTGTAGCTTTTTTGCTGTTCCTCCCACCCAGGCATTGCGGCTTCAGAGCTGGGAGGCAGGGCCCTAAACTCTTTATGATCCTTTCATTCTTCCCTCACCTCTGGAGACTACTTAGCAGCGTGAGAGCATTCTTGTAGCTGCAGGTCTACTCCGCCAGTGCAAGGCTGATTCCTCTTGTGCAGACCGAGACATCTCGGCTAGATGGTGTTTCATCCTGTCCTGGACCGAGCACACTTAGGTGCAAGTAACTTCTGCCTAGAAACACAGATAAAGCACACTTTATAACTGGGTATATATATAGAACTGTTTGTGTGTAGATGTGTGTGTGTATACATACATGTGTGTTTGTGTACAACGTGTTTATGAGAGAGAACAGTGATTCTGAGGAGTATTTGGGTGTACGTGAGAGTCTGCCTCTCGTCTGTAGTGCCAGGATGTTCCTGCACCTATCTTCTTTTTAGCTCTCCCATGACTTTCTTGGCATCCCTGCTCATGTAGGAATAGCCATGAGAAGGGCCTCAAAAAGCTGGCTGTGCAGATCTTAAGGACCAAGGTAGCTCTTATTTCAATCAGCTGAGAAAGAGGTATAAGCCAGAGATCTGTGGAGAGGAAGGAGAGAGAGAGAGTGAGGGGTTTCAGCTCCTATCCAGGCTCTGCTTTTGGCTTGCGGCTTTTCTTCCCAGCTTTTCCACCTGCAAAATGTGCTTGCTAGTGCTGGCTTGCAGGGGGTTTGATATTGGTGCAGCTCTTCAAAGACGAGAATGATTGTGGGAACGATGCAGCATCCTCAGTCATGTTTCCTCTCTGTGTCTTCAGTGTGCCACATGGCGTCAATGTACTTGCATTCAGCCATCGGTCCTGCTGGATTGCTTTGCCTAGCTGAACATTATGCTTTTGTCTGTCTCAGAAAATAAGTGGAGTTTGCTGTCAGACAGCTCTGCTGCAGACTTCTGTGTGGAGTCATTATCTGCCTCCTAAATCCCTTGTGAGGACTGAGCTCTCCTCCTTCCTCTGCACTTGGACACAAGGTCATTTTTCACCCACCCTTGATCCTCCCCATCTCTTCTCATCTAAAACTTGGAAGAAGCAGCCATGCTAGGCTCGAATGAGGCAGGACAGAGACTCGTGAGCTTTGTCCTACAAACTTGTTCTGCTTCAGCACAAAAGGAGCCATCTTGCCCACATCCAAAAGCAAGACATATATACCAGGCCCCATCGTGTCCATGCATGTGCAGGGGTCCTGTCCCTTCTCCTTTGTCACTGTTGGGCCCAGGGCCAGAGAGCTGACCCACAGGAGAGGGAGGCTGAAGGAGATTTAGAAATTAACTAGAAACAGAAGGCAGAAGCCGTGGGGCAACTGCCATAGCTGAAACCATTCTCCAAATTTGGTTCGCCCCTGGGATTCATGCAGTGGCTAAACAAGTAACCAGCGTCTGCCCCACTTGCCCAGCGTTCAACTCTGGCCCAGAGAAAAAAGCCCCACCTGGGGGCCGACCTTGGGCATATCAACCATTTGAGAGACTGCAAATAGACTTCATAGAACTTCCCCGGTGCTGAGGATACAGATATGCCTTAGTAGTGCGAGATCAGCTCATCCATTGGGTGGAGGCATTTCCTGCCACCCATGCCTCTCATCAGCAAGTCGCTCACGCACTTCTAAAGGACATTATTCCGCGGTTCGACATACCCCAAGTCATCGACTGAGATCAAGGAAGTCACTTCACCTCCCAGGTCTTACAAACAATTAACACACGGTTGGGAATCACTAAGCAGCTTCACACCCCTTATCACCCTCAATCATCTAGAGGGGTGGAAAGAGTAAATCGAACTCTAAAAACCCTTCTAGTAAAGTATGTTCGGAAACTCAGCTTAAGTGGCCCGAGGCATTGCCCCTTGTACTGTTTGCTATGGGAAACATGCCTAGAGCTGATGTTAAGATATCTCCCTATGAGGTTTTGTTTGGTCATCCACCCCCCATTACCTGTGGTTTCCTTCCGCCAGCTACAGAATTGCTAGCGGGGGATGAGAATTTAACCCATTATGTGATTTCTTTGCAGAAGCAGCTTACTACGTTACAGCGTCGTGCTGCTGTTCAGCAACCTGTACCCTTTGATTGCGAAATATACCTCTTTAGTCCTGGTGACTATGTGTGGGTCCGTGTTCCACAACAGAAAAGTTGCCTAGACCCAACGTGGGAAGGACCATACCAACTCCTACTAACCACCCACTCTGCAATCAAGATCGCCAAAAGGAATTCGTGGATCCATCACTCACACGTGAAACCTGCTGTATTTACCCCAACGGAACCTCATCGTGTACCTCCCCTTCGGCTGTGGAGATCCAACAGTCAATGGACAATATGTGCCTTGCAAGTACTGTCATAAGTGCATTTTTGTTAGTAGTCTGTCTGCCCACATTAATTGGGTACCCCTGCAGTCTCACCCGGTTCGCAGGAGTCTATCCTGGCACCCAGCTAGAATATTCTAACGCCAAACAAGTTCAAGACAAAGTTAGTCAAGTCCCGCCTGAAGGGGCTTCTGCCGTCATATACAAGTCCAGCGCTCCCCCAGGTCACTGTAAGCTGTATGGGTACTACACCAATAGCTATAAAATTTGGTGTGCAGACCCCAGCACAGGGGCAAGTCAAGCTTACATCCAAAGTAAAACTACTAACCCTGGGGAACAATCATTCTATTCCAAAAGTAGAATTGGGACCTCGGTTTGGCGAATGATGTCCCCTAAATTACTAGCTATCAATCCTCACCAAAATGTAGAATGGCCTCATAACGCTCTTGTGAAAATGACCAATTCCTGCACGAGTAACCTAAACTTCTCAAACTCCTGGGCGTGTACTTGACTACCCAAGCATCCCAGCGTAGGTATTCCTCTCATCAGTCTTAGTCTTGGTTCATTCAATAATTCCTCTATTAGCAAGAGCACCCATAACGACAGTAAATAGTACTATGAATACTCTTTAACGAAGTAATCCCCCCTGAAGACTCTGTGTGTTATTACAAGCCATGTCTTGGTAGTTTTGCTGTGTTTGTAGGGAATACCACTGTCAAAGATCAAAGTCTTTGGTCTCAGATGCCGATGGCAAAAGGTCAAAGGCCATGCTAGCACAAACAAACCCAATGATTGAAATCTCACACTATTACCCCTCAGCAATGTAAATTTAAAGCACATGCGCAGTCATGTACGGCCAAACTAGTATGAAACCTGAGCAGACAAAGAAAGTCCTTTCGGGGTCATGATTGGCAACCCTTTAATTATTCATGTCTGGCATGTAGCAATAGGCCATCCTGCCAACTATAACTTTGAAAAAGTTTCTGCCCAAAGCGGAGAACTCCATGCACGCCTAGGAGACACAGTCAGCGAACTGGCCATTCACAGACTTCTCCCCACCACCGATCCTCTTCCCGGCGTGCCCTAACCCTGCATGCACGACTACTTTCATCAAAAGCTCTCGGTGGTCAGCGGACCACAGTACTTTATGTGAAACGCTTGAAACTGTACCACGCAAGTTCTTGTCCTACGCTGCAATCTTTGGGTAGCGTATGTCAAATAAACTTTTACTTGTAACCAATACGCTTTAAGTCACTTGACTCCTACTCGCCGTTAGTACCCACCTGTCTGATCACTGATCCCTTCCATGCCAAGCCAGTCGTGCTGACCCAGGCTCGTGGGTCAAGGGGGCACCGGTCTTCGGGCGCGACAACCACCACCGGTGCTTGTAATATAACAATAACCTTAGATCCATCCTCTCTCGGATGGCAAAGTAATGGACCTGTACATATAAGGCACTATTAGCTTTGTAGAAAAGTTGCGTTTAAGCATTTGCCACCCACCTGGTATGGCACGTGCACCCTGAGCGTAGTGATCCCAGACATGACACTTCACCCGAACACGTCGCTTCAAAGGTGGCACCAAAATCGCCCACATCGGTTCCGACGAGGGGCGGGCCTCAACCCTCTCGTCGAGCGACCTACCTCGTTCCATTCCTTTGCCCAATGGTTCATACCTTGGCTAGGTGTTTCTGAACTTCAAAAGGCTCTTGTAAATCTTTCAGCCTCACTGGAAGTGTTAGCTAACAATACCGCTGATGCCTTAACCCTACTGCAAACTGAAGTAACTCAAATTTCTCATATTACTTTGCAAAATCGCCTAGCGTTAGACCTACTTCTTGCTAATCAAGGAGGGGTATGTACTTTAGTCAATGATACTTACCGCACCTATGTAGATGAATCAGGAAAAGTATTAGAAGATATTCATAAGATCCAGAACATGGCTAGTCAATTCCCGCCATAACCAGAGATAACACGTCTTGGGGTGTACAAAACACATGGACTCTCCTGACATCCTGGTTCCCCGGATTACGATAGGCTCACAAACTCATTGCTATTATTATTGCCCTTGGATGTCTTTTGATTTTAACCTGTTGTTGTATCCAATGTATTGGAACCCTACCTTCTGTACTATCCATATGTTGCAGATGTACTATGCATAACATAGAAGAATGTGTTGAACTGTCTAAAGCTGAAGTGCTGGAATGCCAAAAGCGTTTAGATGCTAAATATGGAAAAAGTGATCCCGGCCTTTCCAGGCCAGGATCAAAGGGGGGCTTGTAGAAATTAATTAGCAAGACCATAGATAATATTGTAGAAATTAACTACAAAGCAGACTCAGCACTTCAAGGACACAGCCTCATAAGACTCCGCAATGACTAAATCCTAGTCGCCTTGAAGTCTGAAGCAATCAAGGATGTAGACCCCTCCCTATTAGCCAGCATTCCAGAACAAGCATGTAGCCAAAAAAACCCAGTTTTAATCAGCTAAGAGTCTCTCAAACTGGCCTGATATCTTGTTATCTATCACAGTGGAAAATTCCCACCTGCGTGCGCATCTTGACTGTAAACCATAAATTGCCTCTAACAGTTTTATTCGGGTCTTCTGAGCTTGCTCAGAGTGCCCAGCATGCTGAATAAAATTTGAGACTGACAATGACTCTGTGTCTTTGGAAACAGCTCTGCAAGGAGTCACAGACTCTGCAACAAAGGTGAGTTGAGATGCATGGCTGGAAGGTGTACTAGACACACCTGAGCACTGACCCTTTCCTGAGTAGCTAGATACTAGTCAGAGCTGGAGGACGGCAAACAGGGGCTTAAGCACTGTACAGTGTGGGATGCTCAGAGGACCAATCTGGAAAGCTTAGTGTCAGCCCAAATGCTGAACCGGTTCAAAATTATATCACCTTATCTTGGTGAACTGCTGAACTGTCCCAGGAGGTTTAGCCCATTGTCAACTGGCTTGTGGTTCATATGGCACTTGGAACTGTCTACCTGTTTGCGGTGTCTCTGACCAAATATACCCATTTCTATTATTGATTGTGATCCTGCAGTAGTTTTCCACCAGGTGCTGCTGCAGTTGAGTGGTAGATTGAAAGCTTCCAGTCCAACCAGCACCTCAAGTCTGAATCCTCTGCTTATGACTACCGTGGTGCTAAAACTCTGCAAGGGCTTTAGCTTACTTGCTCCCTGTCATGGTGAGCAGTCGTGAGTGTACTCCTAAGGTAAAGTAATAACCAACTATCCTTATGACACTTGTTACTAACTTGTCACTTCATAACCAATCTCTCAGTCACACCTGGAAACTAGAATGGACCAAAGCAGGGCAACATGGCCCAAAAAGCTGTAGTAGTATAATTTTTTTTCACCATACCTTAAAAGCATCGACTTCAGGAAATGTGAAACAGGGTACCTCCTATGAAGCATGGCTGCCTACTTCACAGGTTGGAAACGTCTTGTCTGGTGTTGGCCAAGTAGGGACTAAGACCTTTGAAAATCAGGGATAAAAGGCATGGGGTTTCTCAGCAAGACAGTGTTATTACAAAAGTCCCTGATACAGGCCTCCAAAACTTGTCATGTGGTATGTCTAGATGACGTGCTTTGACACTGTTTTAAATCAAGCAAGGGCAGAAGAACTTAAGCATGAAAGCATGCAGCTTGCATGAAAGGCCGAGATGACTTAGAGCTGCATGTTCGGTGTGGGAGGGGAGGTGCTGCTTGCTGGTGTTCTGCTCTGGTTTTGGTTTAATTTCTTTAGGGCTTTCCCCCTTCTCTGGAGTTAGGGCTGTCCTATATCCCCCTAAAGCTTTTGAATCTCTAAATGCCACTTAAAAATGAAAGGCAAGTGTTAACCAATGTCAGGCTGTCTGCAATGCTCATCTCTGGGACTAGCTCAGAAGGTTACCAATGACCACTGAACTACCAGCATGGTGGACCTTTCTCCTGCCTCTGTGCCAGGCAGGGGAGGAGTTGGGGGCAACCTATTGGGAGCAGATCTCACTTCAGAGATCGATGCTAAAGGAGGCTGGGAGAGTAAATCTATTTAGCTAGGCTGCAAGTTTCTGAAGACCATGGTCTTGAATGCATACAGCTTCAATGCAACCGAAAGGGTGTCAGAAGGACGTGCACCCTATGCTTGTTCCAAGCCTCCTTTTACATGTGTGGTTAGGTTCAGCTGTATGATTAGCTAGAAAGCAGCCAAACTCAGAAGCCCACTGAGCTTGAGTGCTTAAAACTGAGTTGGGTGGGCAGCCATTTCCTCACAAACTTCCTCCCCGTGCCTTTGTTTGCTTGCTTGCTTGCTTTGCTTTGACTGGGCAGCAAGCCCCTGGGCTTGTGCTCATGCAACCTTGAAAATCCATGCTTACCTCCTTGTCCTGCTGTCTCTGGGTTGTGTGGATTCAATGCGAAGATGAGAGTGAGAGACTGAATCTTTTACCCTGCACCGGAAAATGTTCCTGATTGCTTTGTAAGGCTGGATTAAGGTCAGCAAGATTAGGGCTCGAAAATACATATGGAGAAGGAGAACAGTCCATCAGCCCTGGAAAACCCAACAAAACCTGGTGAAATGGGAGACTAGAGCCCTGCATAACCAATCTCTGCTTTCCCTAATTCAGCCACGGCCCCCCAGCCTGGGTTGACCCACCCCAACCTGGAGCCAGGCAGCTGCAGGGACAAGCCTCTTCCTCGCTGAGGCTCCTGCCTGGCACCGCGCTCCTGCTTCCTGCCCGCGAGTGGAAATGTGGGTGAGGGCCCGTGGGCCAGGACAAGGACTTCAGCTGGATGAAGGGATGGGAGCATGGGGGTGCTGGTGCTGTTCGCTGCGGGGACACAGGACCGTGCGCTGTGGTTCTGGGGGGTAGATCACTGCCACCACGTGCAGGGGGGAGCGGGGGCTGCACTGTGCCATGTGTGGGGATCCAGGGCCCTGCACACCGCTAACCTAACCACCCCACCCCTCCTCCGCACCTTCACACACCCCACCGCGAGCACACCCGCTCCCTGACCCACCCCCTCCGCCTCCGGGAAAGGCGGTATTTTGAGCTATAATGCAATCGCTGCCTGGCAGAGGTGGGTAGGTGGATTTGATTCCCCAAATCGAGATGCTGCTATATCTTTGTCTCTGTCTGTGGGGGGCAGAGGCCAGTTGGCCTTGTGTGAGAAGTAGGTGTAGTGGGGGGGAGAAGCAGCTCTAGCCCTGTCCTCACGTGCCCCATGGTCAGTGTCTCAGAGGGAAAGGGTTTGTGGGGTGGGGGGGTTCACAAGTTCCAAGGGTTTTTTTTCCATTGTTTGAATGCTTGGAGGTGCTGGGGTAGGCCAAGGGGGCTGGGGGTGGGCAGTGAGGAGTCAGGAGAGCTGGGGCATGAGGGAGTGCATCTGTGCAGGATGCAGTGGATTTAATAAGGGCTAGTGAGGAGGCAGGGCAGGACTCGGAGGGATGTGAGGGGCTGGTGGGTGAAAGAGCCAAGGGGCACTTGAGGTGGCAGGGGCAGTGTAGCAGGGGCAGAAAGAGGCACTTGAGGGTCCTGCAGAGGGTCTGAGGGTTGCATGTGTTGGAGCAGCTCTGTCTGTGGCCAGGCTGGGCTGGGGAAGTAACAGCTATACCTCCCTAGCATCATGTGCCCCTGCCCCCGCTGGAAGTGGCAGTGAGCCCCAAGGTCTAGATTTCTTTCTCTGCTGGGATTAGAAACTGAATTTGGAAGGCATCTAGTTCTTTTATCATTGGTGGAAAAATATTCATTGTGTTATGGAACGACGCACCACACATCTTAACTGTCCCTCCTCCCCCTCCCCTGCCACCTTTACAAATCTTACAACTGCCCATGGAGCCCAGTGAAACCATGTACCCATCAGCTCTTTTCTAATCAGAAGTGTACTTTATAAGATGCCCTGAAACACCTGCTCAAATTCTTCCTATTTTAGATGGTTGCCCCACGCTACAAAGATGGCTGGCTCTGGTGCGAGATACAGGCTTTGCAGGCATTCGGGGACAGCTTTGGAACTCTGGACCCTGCTAAATTTTCAACCAACATGTTCTCATCCCTGGTCTTCAATCTCAGGGAATGGGGCAGCCAAGTGGATGGAGCGGCTGTTTTCTAGGAAAGTCAGTAGAATCAGCCCTACCGCCAAATGAACCTGCTTGTTCTCTGTTTAGGAGGCAGCCAATATCTGAATATGAATGAGACAAAGGACACGATGGGGATACAGCAGGATTCGCTGCACCTCCTGAACTTGTGTCGATCATACTTCCCCATTCTTCATTTTGGTGCCCCCAGAATTGTAACTGCGATGCCAAAACTGTGATTCTCCACCTTTTCAGACATGAGGTACGCCTCAGGAAATGTCAGCCTTTTTACACTGTTTTTCAAGTTTGGAAAAACAATAAAGCAGTC
The DNA here is from genome assembly GCF_052110815.1 of Crocodylus siamensis. NCBI lineage: Eukaryota > Metazoa > Chordata > Crocodylia > Crocodylidae > Crocodylus > Crocodylus siamensis. Next base: position 27,318 of record NW_028324711.1, read on the forward strand.
TTTCTGTTGCAAAGTCCTATGAAAGGCTGCAAAAGGTCAGGATGTTTTTGCTACTGTGTGCTCCTGTTTGAAATCTCTGGGTTTATCTCATGAGTCACGTTTGCACTTTCAACAGTGTGACCTGGTGAGGTCCCTGGTGACCCCTGTGAAAGGATCTCAAGGCACCCCAGGATGCTAGATCCCTGGTGGAGAATCGCTGCACTAAGCTCCTCAGACCAGTTCAAGAGACTGAGAATGAGCATAGCACTTGCTGTCGCAAAACTGCCTTTCCTCATAGTGCTGTTTGGTATCACAGGGCAGGGCTGTTCCAGTCCAGGATCCTCCATTCTGCTGGTGCACTGCCTTGCTGGCCTGGAGCAGAAGAGCTGGCTGATTTGGCCCAGACTAAAAACAGGAGAACATTCAATTGATTGTCCAGGAGCAGCTAGTTTTGGTTCATCTGCAAAACTGTACAAACACCTGATGCTTTGTTTCCTCTATCTATATTGTGGGGGCTGGGAGGGCGGGGGGAGGTATACATGCACTCTTTGAAGAAAGATTTGATGTTTTCTGTAATATGTTAATATATGTACTATAATGTATTGAATCTAAAATATGCACCTATACTGGTGCTATGATGATCAAAACAGAAATCCTATGTTTGGGGAACTTCAGATCTGAATTGGCACTTGCACCTGTATTGTTCCTGTACTGAAAGCCTGGGCATCGCCCTGCAGGTTGGGATGATTCAGATCTTGGGTACACAACAAACTTGACAGCTTCTGTCCATCGCCAGTGAAGTGAGTCCCAGTTACGGTGGGCACTAAAACTAGTAGCTTATTTAGCTTCATAGGCATAAAGTTCCTTCATCTTTTGGATCCCTAAGGCTTTAACTACAATCTTGACACTACTAACATGCTTGTCTCTCTCTCCAGAGCTTCGGGTTTTTCTTTCCAAGGTGCCTTGTGGGGAGAAAACGGGACCCTTTCTGGCCTGCTCCCAGCAGGGCAGAGGGCTGTGGCTGGGCGGGGGCTGCAGTGGGCTCTGAGGGCAGGTCTCTGGTTCCTGAGGGGCAGGAGGCTTTTCCCGTCACTTCCACCTCCACCTGGGCCCCCGGGGTCTGCCCCAATGGTGACAGGACAAACAGATCCACCAAACCCTTGTCCCCAACCAGGGCCACAGATGACGGGCTCCTTCCCAGCCTGGAAGATTCAAGACACCTGTGGACATGGATGATTTTCCAAATCTCCCCTAGGGCCCAGGAGAAACTGTCTCAGAGCCCAGGGGGTAGTTAGCTGTTGCCATTCCACTTGGGCAAGGGGAGGAGGGACACGAAACACAGTCCTGTATGTGGGGGTAGGGGTGATGCAGGGGAAATGTCTCCCACACCAGCCAGACGCAGGCTCCCTCCCTGCCCCATATCCCCCCTCACCAGCCACTGAGGCCGTTGGAAAATCACCGGGGAAGAAGCACCTTCACATTTAGCACCAACTACCCCCTCCCTCTGGCTAAGGCTGCTTACAAACCCCTGCCCCCCAGCTCCCCGCTCACGCAGACTCTCCTGAGGGTCTTACAAGGAGCATGACATTTATATTCTTTAAAAGGCCTGCAGATTTCAGCCCCGCAAGGCTGCTCCCATGCTTTCCACCCTCCTTTGGCCTGCCTGCCTCTTCCCCCCAGCCATGGGGGTCAGCAGTGCCTGAGGGTGAATGGCTCCTTCTCCCCATGCTTAGGAGCGGTCCCTGGGTCTTGGCAACCCCACTGGAAGGCAGTGGCTTGCAAACATACGGTGGTGCGATGGGGAGGGGAGCGGCGTGGGGCCAAGGAACGGCGGGGTGCAGGGTGGAAGCCAGGCCTAGCGGGTCCTGCACTGCCTCGCAAGGCCGCAGGGCGGGTGAGTTTCTCCCCACGCCGAGCTCAGGGGTGAGGCCGCGGCCCACGGGCAGCCACTGGTGGGTGAGGAAAGTGCCCGTGTCCGCAGAGCCCGCGGCCCCACTGCGGGCAGAGTTGGAGACACGGCCCTGTGCGGATGCGCTGGGGCTGGCCCAGGGGCCCCGAGCCCTTGCGCAGGCAGTGCAGCAGTGAAGTCCCTGCCAGGGAGTGGCAGCAGCTGCTAGAGACAAGGCCGAAGCCCTCTCGCTGGCCCAGTTCTGCTCCGGACCCTTTCCCCACGCTTCGGCCGGTGCGTGGCGGCTGCTCAGGACCCGCCTTCCTAGGCGCCGCCCAGGAGCTACTGCCGTTATCAGCAGGGCTATCGGGCTGCAGTGGGTAAAAAGGAAAGGCACGACGCTCCCCCTCGCCTGGGCAACAAGGCTCTGGCAGGGGAGGGTCGCGGCTGAGGCGCTGGGCCTGAAAGGAGCCCCCAGGATCTCTCTGCCGGAAGGGCTCGTCTGCCAGGCGGCCCCGGCCCCTCCTGCGCCCCAGGCCCCGGGCGCTGCCTGCCAAGGGCCGGGCCGCGACCCTCGTGGCGCCACGGCGGGAGAAGGAGCCTTTTCCTGGCTGTGACCGGGGCAGAGCCCCCGGCACGAGAGGCCGGCGCTGGCGCGGAGCAGGTGCCGCAGACAGGCCCGAGCCCCGCGCAGTCGGCACGGGCCGGGGGGCCGCAGCTGTCCCCCCAGGGCGGGGGGGGTGCTCAGTTTTCTCGCGAGAAACCGCCACGTGCTCTGCCCTCGGCCCGGCACGGCCCCGCGATGGCGCCGGGCAGGGCGTGCAAAGCAGGCGGGGAAGGGCCCGCGGCCCCCCGGGAAGCGGCGCCTGGTGCGGGCAGGTGCCCCCGCGGGCTGGCCCGGCCCGGCCCGGCAGGTGCGGGCGCAGGACTGACGTGCTGCCGCGGGGAGGCGGGGTCCTCCCGCCCCGTCCCTCCTCCTGCCCGCCGAGCCCCGCCCGCGGGGGAGCGCTACGGGGTAAGGGGCGTGGGCGGGGGAGTTTGGGGGCCGCGGGGGCAGCCTCCCCTCCCCCCCCGAGAGCACAGACGCATGCGCACCCCCCCCCCCCCCAGCTCTGGGCTGGCCCAAGGCCCCCCCCGGGACAAATGCTGTCCCGGGTTATGCAGCCCGGGACCGGGCTTTGGGCACGGCCCCCCCCCACCGAGGCAGCGGGGTCACCCTAACTGCAGGGCTGGGGGGAGGGAGCAGCCGTTGGGCCGGGGAAGGGGGAGAGCTGCGGCTGCACCATTTCTCCTCCCAGCCGGTGCCCACATCCTGCGCTGGGGCTGGAGAGGAAGTGAGGACGGCCGCGAGCGGCGTGGTCGGGAGCATCGGGCCCGGCGGACCCCGGGCTGGGGCAGGGTTACGGTCCCGGGGCTCGGGTCCATGGTCAGGTTTCCGCTATCTCCTTTCCCACAGGTGTCCCTGGAGACCAGACGCTGCCCACAGGCGCCGTGCATGCGTGTAGAGAGAGCGAGAGCCCGAGCCCCCGGCTGGGGGAGATCCCTCCTGGGGAGACGTGGCTGCTGCGCTGGAGCCCGTGGCAGCTGTGCGCCTTCCCTTCACGGCGGGAGCTGGAGGAGCAGGACCCAGGAGGTCTGCAGGCAGGGGGTGGGGGTGCAGAAGTCCCTCGTGTCGTCCAGACCCGGCTGGTGGCAGGAGTCCCCCGGCGGTCGGCACCGCAGCCAGTAAAACAGCAGCTCATCACTACTTTGAATTTACGGTAGTTATTAGACCTGGCACTAGATCCCAGTGATTGCTGCCTTCCTGTCTACAGATGCTCGCTATTCTGAGAAGGGGTCCGTAGGCTTCACCAGACTTCCGAAGGGGTCCATGGCACAAAAAAGGTTAAGAACCCCTGAGCTAGATGGATATTTATAGATGGTTAAACATGACTTGTTGATGATGCAGTTTAAAAATAGTCATTCACTTATTAAAGCTTGTGTTTTAATTATGTATGGCAACTTGTGTTACCAGACACAAGTAGTCCCCTGTTCGAGAATCTGCCAAAAAGTGTAACGGTGCTGGCTAATATCTTCTGGTGAGTAATTTACAGTGAGGCCAAGCTTTTTGCAGGCATGCCACAAATTAGCCCACACTCTCCTCGAGTGCCGCTCTCATTCCGAGTCCTGGCCCAACTGGCAACTCTGCTTTCTGTTCCATGACCTGAATGCCCACACCTTGGAGTTCCTTTGTGAATCTGACTTTCTTCTAGCTTCTTTATGGCACACGCTTATGCTGTTGCCCCCTCTGCCCTGGGGTGGATTTTGCCCAGGAAGCACAGCAAGAGGAGTCTGGATCTTTCAGATTTCATTAAGGAATTAAAGTGGTGGCTAGTTTAAAAATCATATCTGAGCATTACTGCTGTGAAGAAACTTTAGCCAAAATAATCATAATATTTTCTTTTAATCCAAACTCTTCACCAGGGATCTTTTTAACTACTTCTCAACCTTTTCTGCACTATCAAGCCTTGCCATGGATAACTTGTTTCAGAGCTGTCTAGTTAATGATTAGCTATAAAATTAGATGCAAACCACTTCAGTTCATTTATAGGCAATTCTGATATTGTTTTTTCATTCTTGCAAATGACATATTTTGCAACAGCTTTATAATCATTGGAGCATTCTTTTTACATGGCAGTGCAGGACTTGGTCAATTAACTGACCAGGTATGCAGTTTTGTGACTGCCTCATTCATTGCTGGTTAATTAGGTAACATAATTTATCTTGTCTGGATGAAATTAGCAGGTCACAGTATTATCCCATTATAATTTAATCTAAGAGAATATTTGCCCTGAAAACTACAGGAAAAAAGTGGCAATCTTTACCCTGAAACTAATAATTTAATTCCCAGGTTTTCAAGTAATAGGTCTGCTGTTTCATTGAAAGAAATCTTTTTGGGATTTTTTTTCTGTAGAGGTCACTTGTAGTTTA
>NW_028324712.1:0-24114 GCF_052110815.1 Crocodylus siamensis
TCATCCAGCACCCGACCTATCGAGACAGGAGGACGAGCGGGTGACCCCCTTCCAGAGAAGACATCGCCTTGAAGGAAGCTGACCATCAACAGCAGACTCCAGGGCCTCAGATAGGTAGTTATAGACACCAGTGCTCTCACAATCATCACAGCAGCCACCATACACTATGCGACGTGGCTTTGAATGAGTGAGTGCATGCATGTGCTCATGTGCTACGGTGACCAGTACCACCCATAACTTAAAGTTTGCATTTATGATTTTATTGGTAACTTTACATCCCGTCCAATAAACTGGAATTTATTATGATGCCATGAGTTGGATCTTTGTAGCCAAAACCCCCACAAACCCCACGCCCACACACTGCAGACCTGGGAGGAGCAGGGCAGGGTCAGTTTGCCCCAAGTGCTACAACTTGCCCCACACCAAAGTGCAAGGCCAGGCACATGTGCTGAGGCACAAATCCCCAGCACAAATATGTGCCGCTGCTATTTGAGTAGCTGCAAGCGCACATGTCTGTATGCGTGCACGTGCCCAAGGGCTCCGTACCACGGGCAGACCCCTGCAATAGGAGCAGGAAGGTGGTCATGCTCACGTTTGGCAATGGAAGACATTTCTGGGCAGCATCTTTCTTCTGTTTCTGTCACCTTTTAATTCAGTAGCAGGTGCACCGCGCCCTAGCACAGACACAGTGCAAAGCCCAGGAGTGTTTCTGTGCTGGGGCACTGGCCTGTCTATATGGGGACATCCCCAGACAGGACCACTTGCAGCTGAGGCACTCCACGGCCCTTTCTAGCTGAGCCTTGCCTCCCATCTGGAGCCCCAGCCCCCAGGGGAGCTCAGCCTGGACAAGCAGCTTCGCCTGTCAGAGCTGTGGAAACTTGTTCTAGACGCACCGGGAGTGAAAGGAAACACGGCGCCTGCTCGGAGCAGCAAGGAAACACCCCCGCACAGGACTGTACAGAGCAGGGGGCTGATTTACAGGTAGGAAACAGAAACCAGGATGTTAGATCCCCACAGGGAACCTCAGCTTGAGTCCTGGGTTTCATCAGCTTTTCCACTAGAACATCACCTGTTTCTAATGAAAGGAGAAGTGGTGTTGGTTGTGTTACCCATGAAATCATGTTAAACTACCAGGAGCTAAAGCCTGGCCATTGAAATGAAGTGAATTTAGTCAGGCTTTGACCTCTCTGAAAAAAAATTCCTTTAAACAAACAAATAAGTAATTCCCTTGCTGTGTAAAATTCTCCCTGTGATCACAGTATAGTCCTCAATAAAAAAAAAGCTGGCTCTGTCAGTTCTAATTCAACCACAACGCAAAGTTTAATTTCTTCCACACCATGAAATCATATTGCTCTACAAGGAGCTAAAGCCTGGCCATTACTTTTGGAGCATCTTCCACAGGACCAGGCCCTTAGTACTGTACACGACATCTGGTGAGGCAGGTTCCTAAAGCTTAACCTCAGTTCTCAAGTGTTTTACCCCCGATTTCCGTATGGGAAAGGAACCAGCCGATACTGGCGAGTTATTGGAGTAAATGGAACTAGTCCATGTAGCCCCATGGTATATAAGGAAACAGAGTAAGATATTGGGAATGATTAGGGGGAAAGTCTGCCACGGTGGGAGCAACACGAGACATTAAGCAATATGTTAAGAAATGCAAATGGCAGGTGTTAGCAGACCTTGGCCGAGACAAGGAGGGAGACCTGTCATTGGGATCTGTGGCTGAGGCCACTGGCCTTCAGAGCCCAAGGTGGGGGCTCTTATCATTCCTGCATCACTGGGTGGCCACGGGGTGTCAGGTAAGTCACACGAGCCCTTTATGCCCCTTGTACCCTCTGCCTGTATAAACCAAGATGTGGGGACAGCCCCTGGCCCAGTGCTCTCTCCCTCGCATGCCCGGCAACACAGCCACTGATCCAGCCAGGCTCCTGGCATGACTGCACCTGAAGAACCGTGAGTCATTTTCCTCTTTCTAACATGTCTAAAAACTGGTTTCTCCAAGTCCCCAACTAGGATCAAAGCAGGGCAGGAGCTGTAAGACAGAGTCTGGCTGCATATCAGCCACCAGGATATCCAGGGGCATCTCTATGGGATCTCAGAGATGCCCCTGGATATCCCGGTGGCAACATTTGCAGCAACATTTCCAGCTGTCTTTGACTTCACCAAGAGAAGTAGAGAGAGCGTTTGCAGCCCCGCACGAGGAGCCGGCTCAGCCTAGGCGGGAGGAGCGCGCGGCGGAGGTGGGGGGCCCGCAGGCCTGTGTGGGCTGGAGGAGCTGGGCTCAGTCTCGGGGCAGCTTCAGGCTGCTGCTGTGTGAGTGCTCTGGGGCTAACGGCTCTGGGGCTGCTGCCCTCCAAAGGTGATGGGGGAAATCAGGGTACCGAGTGTATTAACGCAGGGGCTGATGTTCCTTTTTCTTTTATCTGTTCCCTCCCAAGTGTGGCTGTAGGGCTCCTCTAGCTCAGGGCCTTCCCTGGGCTGTCCATACCTCCCAACACACTGCCTCAGTGTCCCCTTTTCGCAGGTGTCCAAGGAGAAGTGGAGGAGCTGCAAGAAGCTGCCTCCCTGCTCTTACAGTGCTAATCGGGGACACCTGACTTCGCTGAGCTTTGCAGAAGAGAAACTTGCTGTATATCAGGCATCAGAGGGGACTCCCAATAAGTTGCCAATGTGAATGATTATTGTCTGTCTGCTGTTTTGTTATCTGTAGATAGTTGTGTTTTTGTTAAGTCAATAAATCTTTCTTACCTTTCTTCCCTTGACCACACTCTCAATCCTGAACCCTCTGCAGGTGCCTGGGACAGGTGGCGTCCCTGCTGCCCCTGCGCTGGGTGCCACTGGGGGACATGTGCAGTGTGAGGAATAGGAGATGTGAGACGTGGACAGCCAGCCTTAGAGAGATAGACCCTGCTCTGAACAGTGTGAGGGGCCTCTTAGTTTTGTGACTGCCTTCCACTTGGGGCTGTCAGGGCCAGGGCAGCTCATCATCCCTCAGGACATTTGGATGAGGATGTCACTTCTTCCCCCTTGTTATCACCACCTTGATCCTGGCCACTAGGACCTGGGCTCTCCGTGCTCTTGGACAAGTATTGACCCCTCACTGGAGAGGGGGAAGGCCATATTTGCATGGAAGATGTTTTACATTGCTCCAGACTGCCGGGGGGGGCGGGGGGGGACACAGCTCACAGCAGGGGCAGGCACTCACCTTTACCCAGGAGGCTGCTGGTGAAGGCGCTTCTCCAGGAAATGTTTTTTGGGCCCCTATATCCCCTAAGAATTACTGAGACCCTGATGTCTCACATCCCAAACCCCAGGATACAGGCCAGGAAGGGATGAGTGGTGCCTTCCTGTGTGAGCTGAGCCATTGGGACCCCGAGGTGGGAAGGTTCATAGGAAGAGACGGGAAGAAGCAAGAGGGAACCTGGCTCTGTGCCCAGGCAGGTGGACACGGCTCTGGCAGGGGCGAGGCTTTGCTTTCAATTGCTTTGGTGTGACACAGGCACTGGGGAAAATGGTATGAATAGCCATGGGGCAGGGCACAGACTCCTCCATTTGCAGCTGCACCTGAATGAAACTGTTCCATTATCCCTGGACTCAGCCTGGAAAAGCAGAGGATCAGCTGGAGGCATCAAGAAGCCCAGCAGAATAGTGCCTGGCCCCTCTCAGTGTGAAAGTCCAGGCTAAGACAAGGAATGTCTACCCAACCCACCGGGATGTGTCACAGATTGAATAAGACTTGTGCCTAAGTGAGGAGAAAATCTCTGGGGTAAATAGCGTGGGTTTGTTCCAGGCAACCAAGCCTGAGTAATGCAAAGAAAACAGCTGAGCGTGTGCCAGGAGTCACTGGGTGTGACGTCTATGGGGCTGAGACATGGATCTGTAACGAGGGGGAGAAGTGATGGGGAAAAGCCCTAAACAAGCTCAGCCCCTGTTCACGCTGTCCCGGGGCAGGAGAGTCACTGGCCTGTGGCTGGGCAGGAAGCAGCTGGTGCCAGAGCAGCAGGACTGAGCAGAGCAGGGAGGTTTTTGTACGGGGCTGTAGCACTGTGAGAGGGTAGGTGTTACTCTGCTGACAGTAATAATCTGCAGCATCCCCAGCTTCCACCCGACTGATGGTGAACGTGAAGTCGGTGCCAGACCCACTGCCACTGAACCGGTCGGGGACCCCGGAGGGGCGGCTGTTTGTGCCGTAGAGAACAAGTTTAGGAGCCTGCCCTGGGTTCTGCTGGTACAAGTTCATTCTGTTACTGCTAATGCTGGAGCTGGTTTTGCACTTGATGGTGACTGTGGCTCCTGGAGACACGGACAGGGACTCTGGAGTCTGAGTCACAACAATGTCCGCACTGGAGCCTGCAATGGGAAAGAAAACACTCATCAGGAAAGGAAACTAGAACAACTTAAATGAAATAACAGCGAGCAGAGGCAGGCGGTTTTGTTGAGAATGTGATTTCCTTTTAAAAACTTAATTTACTACAATAGAGAGAAAAGGACTAACAATATATCTTGCTCAAACTATAATACCAAAAACTTTGTCTAAGCCTTAAGTACGAGTGATAGTTGTGCACTGTGCCTTCCCCTACTGCTGTCCTTACCCTGTGCCCAGAGCACGAGGAGCCCGAGGAGCTGAGTCTGCCACAGCATCTTGCTGCTCCTGCACCGACTGACACGGAGCTGAGAGACACCAGGCGTTAAACCGGCCCCTTTATAGCTGCTCCCCAGAGCAGGGCGCAGTCCTTATGCAAAGCACCAGCTCTGTGTAAATGCGCCTTCCCCAGGGCCCAGGGCAGAGCCTGCAGGGCAGGGGCAGACACAGCCCTGCTCTGTGCCGATGCCATTGCTGACAGCAGTGTTTGTGTGCAGGGGTCAGGGCAGTGTGTGGGTCTCTCCCTCTACAACAAACTCTCATCTTCCCGAGAAGTGTCACAGAGGTGCAGCCCCATGGCCTTCATCTTCACATGCTGCTCGTACTGCTGCTGACCCCTGGTTCTGTATCTCTGCTGACCATCTCCATTTTTATAAGGTTTCACCCCACAAGGACTCAAGTGAGATGTCACTGGGTGAACTGGGAGTGAACTCTGGGTTCCCTTCAAGTCAGTGGCAAAGCTCCCATGGCCTCATGGTGAGAATAGCCCCAGGGCACTTCCGCTACATTCACTCCCATATGTGGTCAGCACTAAACCCCAGTGTAGGTCACCACTGAGCCCCAGCGGAGATCCCACACTGATCATCACTAAACCCCAGAGGAGATTTCCAGTGCTGCCAGGGCTGGAAGCTGCCGGCCCTGCTGCCCCTACCCTGCGGTAGGTGCCACTTTGGGGCCTGTGCACCGGGAGGAGAAGGAGCCGTAAGACGTGCACAGCCGGACCCCATCAGACAGACCCAGCTCTGAACAGTGTGAGGATCGTCTCAGTTTTGTGGCTGCCTCCCAGTCTGGGTTGTCATGGCTGGGGCAGCTCTTCACCCTTCAGGGCATTATGGATGAAGATGCCACTTCTTCCTCCTCCTTGCTGCCTCGGGTCACCACCCGTCCCTACTTGGGCAGGACAGTCCCAACATGGACACTTCCAGTCCCGGTCCCAGCTGAATGACTCCAGGACAGCATTTGTCTTGGATTCCCCATGGCACCATAGTCTCATTGGCTTCCTACAGACATGTAGAAAAATAACCCCAAAACACACTGAACCAGAAGAAGCAGCAAAATATTTCACTGTAGCTCCTCAGTGTTTGTACTGATCGGGTGCTTCAGCGGGGCTTTTTGTGCTTTTATGTTAGAGCTGATTCAGTTCAATCAGGTGCTGTATCCTGGCGGCACTGGTGTCCCTGCCAGTCTGCCCTTTTCAGTCCGACCGGTGTCTGTGTGGAGGAGCTGGTGGAGCTCAGACAGCCGTCGTGCCCATGAGTGCAGCACTCCTTCATCGCCGTCGTGTGCCGCGGGCCCGGGGGGAGGCAGGACAAGGACCGAGGTTGTCCCTCGTGGACAGATGTTGTGTCACCCTAGGGCAAGGGGGAAGATGGGCCAAAGTCAACTGCATTGAGCTGACAGTCAGGTTTGGTGTTGGAACAACTGGGTATAAATATCCACCACCCCCCCGCCCAAAACTCCTGAGTTCAGGATATTTCCAAATAAAAACAAGCCTGTAAGAGAGAATGAAGAATAAGGACATGACCCTGGGGTGGAACAAAATGCCAGAAAGGGCTGATATGCCCCTGAGACAAGTCCAACGAACCCAGACTTCAGTATCAGATCAGTGGCTGTAAGGATTGTCCTGTACTGCCAGGGCACCTGCACACCCTCAGCCTGCCCTGCAATGCTTCCACGGGGGGAGAAATAGGAGACGACTCAGCCGAGGTTTGACAACTAGTGACCTGGGCCACAAATATTAAATCCTGCACTCGTACTCAACTCACTGTGGTACTCTGTGGGACAGCATCAAAGCGGATGTAATGGTCTCCCTATGGATTTCCAAGCTTTACCATTGTTTTGCGTCTCATGTGATGGTTGATAGTTTACCTGGGTTCGTCTTGCTTGTTCCTGGTCTAACCTCCCTGTCGTGTTTTTCAGCCCAGGTTACTGGAAACTTGTTGTTTGGATAGGTACAAAACCTCCCTTTTGTCACATCGCAGAGGAATTTGCACCTTAAAGGCAGTCCTTCTCTCCCAGCACCAAGAATGGGTCAAGATTGTCTGGGCCCTCTGTCAGGAGGAAACTATATGACTTTCTTATCGGGTCTAAGAGATAAAGGGTGATTTTTGAACTGAGAGACATGGTGGGTGCAAATGTGGCAGCCCCAGGCCCCGCTGCACCGGGTCTGCCCACAGTAATAATCTCCAGCATGCCCAGCTTCCACCCTGCCGATGGTGAAAGTGAAGGCGGTGCCAGACCCAGTGCCACTGAACCGGTCGGGAGTCCCCAGTGGGTGGTTGTTTGTCCAGTAGAGAAGAAGCTTGGGAGCCTGCCCTGGTTTCTGCTGATAAAATTGCATGTTGCTGCCGACACTGGAGGTGGCTTTGCACTTGATGGTGACTGTGTCTCCTGAGTCACGAGGATGTCCGCGCTGGAGCCTACATAGGATAGAAGGGCACATGAGATCAGGGCACTGCTCAGCCCTCCAGTGTCCAGGCACCAGAGGGATTTGGGGCTGCTATTTTAACATGAGGAAAGCATATGACAGCAGGTGCGTTCAGGGACTATTTGATGTCTCCGCAGTCAGGCAGCGAAGGCCGCGAGCCCCTGTGGACCACCTGCGGATGGGAGCCGGCGGTCTACGCGGCCCCCGCATGCCTGATGGGGTGTGCGGAGGGATCCGAAGTTAAAACCACCCCTGAAGGGATGGGTCCCGCTGGTCATCATTGTCAGTCATGCGTGTTTTTGCAGCGAAGGACAACCAACACCACAAGACATCAATTAAAAACAGTCTGGACTGGGGTATCTCATCAGCATCCGGCACTCGCGGGCACTGTCTGCAGAGCTGTGATGACTGCTAATTCGGATGCAGCTCCCAGACCCGCGGGCTGGCTGGCAGGGGACAATGCAGGAGAAGCAGCAGGAGGGGAGCTGGTGCCTGCGTGAGAAGTAGGAGAGCATTTGCAGCCCCGCACGAGGAGCCGGCTCAGCCTAGGCAGGAGGAGCGCGCGGCGGAGGTGGGGGGCCCGCAGGCCTGTGTGGGCTGGAGGAGCTGGGCTCAGTCTCGGGCAGCTTCAGGCTGCTGCTGTGTGAGTGCTCTGGGGCTAACGGCGCTGGGGCTGCTGCCCTCCCGAGGTGATGGGGGGAAATCAGGGTCCCGAGTGTGTTAACGCAGGGGCTGATGTTCCTTTTTCTTTTCGCTGTTCCCTCCCTCTGGCCCAGGGCCTTGTGACCCAATCCCTATGTAAAACTAGGAGCTCATCCCTGTTTCTTGTGCCAGTTTCTGGGGCTGCCGTGTGGGCTCACAGGCTGCTGTAGGCCCAGCACAAGTGTGTCTGTAGGGCTCCTCTGGCTCAGGGCCTTCCCTGGGCTGTCCGTGCCTCCCAACACGCTGCCTCAGTGTCCCGTTCTCAGGTGTCCAAGGAGAAGTGGAGGAGCTGCAGGAAGCTGCCTCCCTGCTCTGGGATTGTGCCCAGCCCCAGGCAGTGGGGACGGAGACTTTGCCCAGGGACGGGGCTCTGCGCTGGGCAGGGGTGAGGGTGATCTCGCTGGCTTGTTGTTGGCTCTCTTTACACGTGGTATGGGTGGGCTCCTCTCCTTCAGCTGCTCTGGGTGCCAGGAGCAGATTCAGGTCTGCCCATGCACCCACAGTCCCTGTGGAGCTGGAGCATGTGACTGCGGACAGGAGCTTGTTCGACAGCGCTGTGACCTCGATGCACAAGGGCAAGGACTCTGCCCTCCACTTCATCCTGGTCATTTCCTCCTCATTTCTGGTTGGGGAGCTTTCCTAAAGCCTTGCAGGGAAATTGTGCATTGACAGCTGCTCAGCAGTGCATTACTGAAACCACCTTCCTGTGCAAAATAGACGTACATTTACTTATGAAAGTGCTGGGTGCTGAGACCCTTATATAGTACCATGAGCACAGCAGGACAGTCCAGGAGTCAGCGCTGCCTGGCCCACATATAAGACCAACTCCTGCAGGGCCCTGTCTCTGCGCAGCCTCCTCGGGACATGTAGGGGAAATGCCGGGAGACCTGACCCCACCCAGGACACCACATCCATGGCAGTGCCTTCTTGGGGGAGGTGTCCCATGCACTTGCTGTCCCATGTGTTTCCCATGTGTCTCCAGGGCTCTCAGGGCATTTCCAGTTGCAACTGATATTAAGTCAATTCTCCCCCACAGGCTTCATTCTGGTGGGCACCGTGATGTGCAGTTGGGAGTCCCTGGGTCCCCTGCGGGCCCTGGGCAGCAGAACCGTGACCCAGGGAGAGAATCAGGAGGTGAGGAGCTGAGACTGCGACCAGCACCTGCCCGTGGTGTAACGGGGCAGCAGTCACTGGTCTGTGCCTCTGGGCAGGAAGCAGCTGGTGAACGGAGCAGAGCGGGGAGGTTTTTGTACGGGGCTGTAGCACTGTGAGAGGGGCTGCATTATTCTGCTGGCAGTAATAATCTCCGGCATCCCCAGCTTCCACCCGGCTGATGGTGAAAGTGAAGTCGGTGCCAGACCCACTGCCACTGAACCGGTCGGGGACCCCGGAGGGACGGCTGTTTGTGTTGTAGAGAAGGATCCTAGGAGGTTGCCCTGGTTTCTGGTGGAAGAGGTCCATGTTGCTGCTAATGCTGGAGCTGACGCTGCACTTGATGGTGACTGTGTCTCCGGGAGACACTGTCACGGATTCTGGCGTCTGAGTCACAGGATTGTCCCCACTGGATCCTGCAATGGGGAAAACACTCAAAATGAACCAAACATCAGACAATTCAAATGTCAGAATGCCCAGCAAGAGGATTGATTTAAATTATGTTTTTAAACCCTGCCACAAGTGTGGCTGTAGGGCTCCCCTGGCTCAGGGCCTGCCCTGGGCTGTCCATACCTCCCAACACACTACCTGTGCCCCTTTTTCTCAGGTGTCCAAGGTGAAGTGGGGAATGAGACTTTGCCAAGGGATGGGGCTCTGGGCTGGGCTGGGGTGAGGGTGATCTCGCTGGCCCGGGGACAGCTGTCTGTACACGTGCGCTGGGTGGGCTCCTCTCCTTCAGCTGCTCTCGGTGCCAGGAGCAGATATTGGTCAGTCCATGCAGCCGCAGTCCCACAAAACTAGTAGCCTGTGGAGATGGAGCGAGTAACCGCGGACAGAAGCTTGTCCAACAGCGCTGTGTCCTGGGTGCACAAGGACAAGGACACTTCCCTCCACTTCTGTCTTTCCACAACTCTTCTATACACATGTCCCCACTTTTCTTCAGGGTACCCGGGGCTGATCCACTGGATACAGTGAGACCTAAGTGCACTTTTTCTGTGATCTCCAGCCACCAGCCTCTGCGAAATCTTCCTCCCCTGGCACTCATCTCGCAGGGGAACCTCTGCTCTCTCAGTGACCCTGCTCCTGTCTCAACATTGAAAGTCCCATCCTCGGCTCCCTTGACTGTGTTAGCACTGTTTCCTTCTTCCTAAACTACTCCCATGAGAATCTCACCTGTTGTCCATCCCAGCACCAGTTCCCTCCTGGATTTCTGCTACCTGTTAGGGGCATCTGTATACATCATGGGTTTTAATCCCCATTAAATTATCAAATTTAATTTATCAAATTTAAACTTGTCTATTTTCATAGTTTCTAGGGTTGGAAGGGACCTGACTAGATCATCTAGTCTGACCCTCTGCCATGACAGGAAATAATACTGGGGTCAAACAACCCCGGGAAGGTGTTCATCTAACATCGTCTTAAAACCCCCCAGGGCAGGAGCCAGCACCACTTCTCTTGGAAGTGAGCTCCAGATCCTAGCCACCCTGACCGTGAAGTAGCGCCTCCTGATATCTAACCTAAACCTGCCCTCTGCCAGCTCCTGACCGTTATTCCTGGTCACTCCTGGCGGTGCTCAGGGGAACAGGGACTCCCCCAATGCCTGCTGGTCCCCTCTGACTAGTTTATAACAGGCCACAAGATCCCCCCTCAGCCTTCTCTTGTGGAGGCTGAACAGGTTCAGGTCCCGTAGCCTCTCCTCGTACAGCCTGTCCTGCTGCTCCCGATCATGTGAGTGGCCTCCTCTGGACCCTCTCCATGTTGTCCACGTCCCTCTTGAAGTGCGGCGCCCAGAACTGGACACAGTACTCCAGCTGTGGCCTGATCAGTGCTGCATAGAGGGGGAGGATCACCTCTCTGGACCTGCTCGAGATGCATCTGTGGATGCAGGACAAGGTGCGGTTGGCCTTCCTGACTGCCTCTCCACACTGCCGGCCCATGTTCATCTTGGAGTCAATGATGACTCCAAAATCCTTTTCTGCCTCTGCACCGACGAGAAGGGAGTTCCCCAGCCTGCAGGTATGGTGCCGGTTGTTCCTCCCCAGGTGCATCACTTTGCACTTGTCTGTGTTGAATCCCATCCTGTTCTCATCCGCCCACCCCTGTAACCTGTCTAGGTCCGATTGTAGCCTGCTGCTTCCTTCTAGCGTGCCCACGTCCCCCCACATCTTAGTGTCATCAGCAAATTTAAAGAGGGCGCTTTTTACCCCCTCGTCTAAATCGCTGATGTTGAACAGTGCGGGCCCGAGGACTGAGCCCTGGGAGACCCCACTGCCCACGTCCTTCCAGGTTGAGAAGGACCCATCCACCACCACCCTCTGGGTGCGGCCCTCCAGCCAGTTGGCAACCCAATTGACTGTGTGGGTGTCGACACCACAGCCCCCCAGTTTCTTAATGAGAACAGGGTGAGAGACAGTGTCAAAAGCCTTCCGGAAGTCGAGGAAGACTATATCCACTGCTACCCCTGCGTCTAATGATCTGGTGATCTGATCGTAAAAGGCCACCAGGTTGGTCCGACAGGACCTGCCACTGATGAACCCGTGTTGGTTGCCCCTAAGCATGCAGTCCCCTGCTGGCCCCTCCTGGATGTGTGCCAGAATAATTTTCTCAAACAGCTTGCCTAGGATCGAGGTAAGACTAACTGGTCTATAGTTTCCTGGGTCCTCCTTCCTCCCTTTTTTGAAGATGGGAACCACGCTGGCCCTCTTCCAGTCCTCCAGCACCACACCAGAGCAACATGTCTGCTCATAAAGCCGTGCCAGGGGTCTCGCAATGACCTTGGCCAATTCCTTTAGCACTCTAGGGTGGAGATCATCCGGGCCGGCTGACTTGAATACGTCCAACCCCTCCAGAAGCTCCCTAACTAGTTCCTCGCTAACCTTTGGCCCAGGTGTGCCTCCCCCGGGGCCTGAGGGGAGGCCAGCAGGGAGGTGGCTGTTCTGGTCCCTACTAAGGAAGATGGAGGCAAAGAAATCGTTAAACATGTTAGCTTTGTCGTCTGGTGTGACGACCAAATTTCCCAATGCATCCTGCAAGGGACCCATGTTACCCAGGACCTTTTTTTTGCCCCCTATGTATTTAAAAAGGACTTCTTGTTGTCCTTAATCTGAGAAGCTGGTCCTAATTCCACCTCTGCCTTGGTCTTCCTAACTACCCCCCTACATCCCCGTGCGACTGCAGAATAGTCCTCCCTGGGGATGACCCCTTCTTTCCATTGGGTGTAAGCCTCCTTTTTAGCAAGGAGACATTCCCGGATGCTTTTGGTGAGCCATGGAGGCTTGTGTGCTCTCCTGCTCCCTTTGATCCTCGTTGAGATGACCTTCCTTTGGGCTTGGAGGATCGCCTCCTTAAGGAGCAACCACTCTCCTTGGACATCTGGCTCCCCTCCCCTCCGGGACCTCAGCGCTTCTCCAACTATCCTTCTTAGCTCGGTGAAGTCCGCCCGCCTCAAATCTAGGGTTGCTGCCTTGCTACCGGCCTTTGCCACCCTGCGCTGGATGGTGAATTCCAGCAGGCGATGATCGCTGTTGCCCAGGTGGTCGAGCACCCGCAGCCCCCTCACCAGGTCATCACCCGTGGCCAGCACTAGGTCCAACAAGGCATCTCCCCTGGTGGGGCTGTGCACCTCCTGGGTTAGATGGAGGTCCTGCACTCTGTATAAGAACCTACGTGAGCAGTCAGACCTGGCTGACTGCTCCTCCCAGCAGATATCCGGGAAGTTGAGGTCCCCCATGACTACCACATCCTTAGCCTTAGATTTTGAAGCATCACATCTGTCTTCACATGCACTAGATGTTCAAATGAATTAAACTTATGAGCATTGCATCTGTGTTTAGATGCACTAGTCATTAGCCTTCATATCATCCCTTGCTGTGACTGAGAGGGACCAGGAAACCAGGTCCTTGTGTCTGTGCTGGAGGGCGCACGGCCGCCCAGGTGATGGGATGGGGGAAACAGAGGGTCTGTCTGCGGAGCTGCTGTCCCTGCTGGAGTTCAGCCTTCAGCATCCTGCAGAAGCTGTTTGGGGACCTGCAGGGGACAAGGTGCCTTTGCTTATGCAGAGCTGGTATTGCCACCTCCCATGGAAACCTGCAATAAGGGTCTTCCTGCAAGTGCCCACTGGGAGCAGCAGGGCAGAGGGGTGATGGGCCCACCAGGAATCAAAATTAAACAGGACTAAACCTCCATGGCACTGACACACAGCCATAGAGGCTGTACATCCAGAGAAGCTCTTCCTGTCCTGTAGCTTCAGTCATTACAATATCTCCCCTTCACCAGGTTCCTTTCAACATCTGCTACTCCGGCCTCAGGCACAGGTAGTTTCCTGATGCTTTCTGCTTCTCCTGTTTCTCTGCTAGATGGGGCAAATGGTAAGAAACATCAGAGAAGAGGTGTGAAACCAGGGACCTCTGTTTCTAATCCACATTGCTCTGCAGATGTGCAGATGCAGGACTCCAGCAGTTGCTGCTTTGCAGCATCCCTGGTTGCTGTTGGCAGAGGAAGTATCTCAGGATCCAACTAGGCCGTGAGCAGAGTCACCCGCTTCAGGAGAGAGCAGACTGATTTCCAGATGCTTCTCCCTTGTCAGCTTCTCCACGGACCATTTCTCCTTCCTGTCCCATGCCATTGTGCAGTCACCGGGGATGGGGAGGGAAGTAAAGGGCAGGGAGAGGTGAGAAGGGAAATGCAGGATGGCCAGTGCCCATAGTGCCAGTGCAATGGCACGTCCTTGGCAGGGCAGGGCCAGGAGGAGGAGTCCAGGTAGAGCGAACCTCTGTCACCATAGACCTGCCCTCAGGCTCCTCAGGCCATTCCTGGCTCAGCCCAGGACCTCCCTCCCAGGACAGGCGCTAACCTTGTCTTAAGAGACAGGTCTTGTACCCTGGGTTCCCGGGCGACCTGCATCCTCCTACTACCAGAAATGAGCCCGTGTGCTGCGCAGTGTGTGCTAGATCACAGCTGGGCTCTGTGGCTGAGGGGAGGATGGACGGGGAAGTGCGCGACTGTGACCAGCCCCCGCCCTGCCGTGATGGGGCAGCAGTCACTGGCCTGTGGCTGGGCAGGAAGCAGCTGGTGCCCAGGGCTCAGCAGAGCCAGGGAGGTTTTTGTACCGGGCTGTAGCACTGTGTGAGGGGTACTATAACTCTGCCCACAGTAATAATCTGCAGCATCCCCAGCTTCCACCCGGCTGATGGTGAAAGTGAAGTCGGTGCCAGAGCCACTGCCGCTGAACCGGTCGGGGACCCCGGAGGGGCGGCTGTTTGTGCTGTAGACAAGGAGCTTTGGAGCCTGCCCTGGTTTCTGCTGGTACAAGTTCATGTAGCTGCTAACGCTGGAGCTGGCTTTGCACTTGATGGTGACTGTCCCCCCGGGAGACACTGCCAGGGACTCTGGAGTCTGAGTCACAACAGTGTCCCCACTGGAGCCTGCAATGGGAAAGAAAACACTCAGCAGGAAAAGAGACTAGAACAGCTTAAATGAAATAACAGCGAGCAGAGGCAGGCGGTTTTGTTTAGAATGTGATTTGCATTAAAAAACTTAATTTACTACTATAGAGAGAAAAGGACTAACAATATATCTTGCTCAAAATATAATGCCAAAAACTTTTTCTAAGCCTTCAGTATGAGTGATAGTTGTGCGCTGTGCCTTCCCCTGCTGCTGCCCTTACCCTGCGCCCAGAGCACGAGGAGCCCGAGGAGCTGAGTCTGCCACAGCATCTTGCTGCTTCTGCACCGACTGACACGGAGCTGAGAGACACCAAGCGTTAAACCGGCCCCTTTAAAGCTGCTCCCCAGAGCAGGGCGCAGTCCTTATGCAAAGCAGCAGCTCTGTGTAAATGCGGGTTCCCTGGGCCCAGGGCAGAGCCTGCAGGGCAGGGGCCGACACAGCCCTGCTCTGTGCTGATGCCATTGCTGACAGCAGTGTTTCTGCGCAGGGATCAGGACAGTGTGTGGGTCTCTCCCTCCCCGACTGACACTCATAGTCCCGAGCAGTGTCACACAGGGGCAGCCCCATGGCCTCAATCTTCACATGCAGCTCGTACCTCTGCTGACCCCTGGTTCTGCATCTCTGCTGACCATCTCCATTTTTATAAGGTTTTACCCCACAAGTGCTCAAATGAGATGTCACTGGGTAAACTGGGAGTGAACTCTGGGTTCCCTTCAAGTCAGTGGCAAAGCTCCCGTGGCCTCAGGATGAGAATAGCACCGGGACACTTTCGCTACCTGCACTCCCATACGTGGTCAGCACTAAACCCCAGTGTAGGTCACCACTAAGCCCTAGCGGAGATCCCACACTGGTCACCACTAAACCCCCGTGGACATTTCCAGTGCTGCCAGGGTTGGAAGCTGCCGGCCCTGCTGCCCCTACCCTGCGCTGGGTGCCACATTGGGACCTGTGCACCGCGAGGAGAAGGAGCCGTAAGACGTGCACAGCCGGACCCCGTCAGACAGACCCAGCCCTGAACAGTGTGAGGATCCTCTCAGTTTTGTGGCTGTCTCCCAGTCTGGGCTGTCAGGGCTGGGGCAGCTCTTCACCCTTCAGGGCATTATGGATGAAGATGCCACTTCTTCCTCCTCCTTGCTGCCTCGGGTCACCACCCGTCCCTACTTGGGCAGGACAGTCCCAGCATGGACACTTCCAGTCCCGGTCCCAGCTGAATGACTCCGGGACAGCATTTGCCTTGGATTCCCCTCGGCACCACAGTATCATTGGCTTCCTACAGAAGTTTACAAAACTCCCCAAAAAACACACTTTACCAGAAGAAGCAGCAAAATATTTCACTCTAACTCTGCGGTGTTTGTATTAATCAGGTGCTTCAGTGGGGCTTTTTGTGCTTTTATCTTAGAGCTGATTTGATTCAATTGGGTGCTGTGTCCTGGCTGCACTGGTGTCCCTGCCAGTCTGCCCTTTTCAGTGCAACCGGTTTCTGTGTTGAGGAGCTGGTGGAGCTCAGACAGCCGTCGTGTCCGCGAGTGCAGCGCTCCTTCAGCGCCGTCGTGTGCCACGGGCATGGGGGGAGGCAGGACAAAGACGGAGGTTGTCCCTTGTGGACAGATGTTCCCAGAGAGTACCCTGCTTCCAGCCCCAAATCAGAAGGCATCTGGGGTCATTTGTCCCTTCTGCCCCCTCCTCTGACTACAGCACCTGGTGAAACCCATGCCTGTAGATGCGGAGACTTTCAGGGGAGCTTTCTGCCAAGCTACACAGAGCAGCAGAAGAGGAGCCCTAAGTTTGACTTTGTTGGGGGGGGAAGTGGGCAAAAGAGCAAGCGGTAGGTGCAGAGGCAAGAATAGCCTCTTTTAACTCTTCGCTGTCCTCCTGCCCCAAACCCTTGTGAACTGAGGCAGGGAAATTACACACCGGGCGGCATTCTGTTCTTTCTTGGTCATTATGTAGATAATTTTTGGTCATCTAGAGGATATTTTTGGCATTTATGTGCCCCTGGGAATTCTGTCCTTGGACATTTGTGGAATGTTACATATTCATCCAGACGGGCAACCAACAATCATGGGAGAAAGCACTTATCTTCCCCTCCAAATATCTGATGGGTTTGGGCACTCATGTGTGTTCTTGATAGGGTAACTAAATGGAATAATGTGAAATCTAGGACAATGTGAAATATGGGGACACTGCCCCACTTCTTCCCACTCCCGAGTGCCCCCAAGTCAGCGGTGCTGCTGGAGGCAGAGGCAGGGGCAGGGTGGCATGGTGCAGCTCTGGTATTACTATTCAGTAAGCTAACAAAATCAATGACCTATTAATGACCCATTATTCTTTTCTTCACGGGGGTGTTGACAATCATCTCCCCTTTGTAGTAGTCATTCCACTAATCAAGCTAAGCAATTTCAAGGCAATATTGCTGTCTCCTAGGACTTCTGGTTTCACAGCTCCTGCCACTCTGTCTCCCTGCCCCACCAGGGATGCGTGTTTTAAGTTTCACTGGCCTGCCAGGAATAGACTCCAAAATCTGGGACTGTCCTAGCCAAACTGAGACATCTAGTCACCCTATGTCTAGACGCCCTCACACAGGCAGGGCTTAAACCTGGATCTCTTGGATCAGGTCTTGGATCAGCGACTTTGTTCTGAGTTCAGTGGAGCAGTGGTACAACTCTGTCCTCGGTGCTTTTCTAAATGTCACAAATATTCCTACATCTCTCCATTGCTCTCTATATCATTAAACTTCTAATTGTAGGAAGAGCTCATAAAGATACATATTTGGCTTCTTAACACTTTTTCCTTTTGAAAAAGTGCAAAAATAGTTTTCTCTCTTTTCTTTGACTTTTTTTTTTTTTTTACTTTTCCTGAATGTTTTCAGTGGAAAGAAGGGAGAAGAAGAAGAAACAACTTTTCAAAAGGTGGAGAAACAAATAGTGAAGGAGAATTCTATAGACGCTGGGAAAGAGGTGTTGCCTTGGAAACTGGAGGACAAGAGTGCCCAAGGTGCATCCACTAAAACAGAGAAAGGCAGGGGCAGGTGACTGGGTCGTCTCTGGCAAAAGAGGGGAGAGCACTGTGGCACCCCCTGACTTCATTCATCTACCCCACATCCCTCTAGGCCTCACTGCTTCAGGAAGATGATGGACCTCAGGCTATTCCAAAATGCACTGTATAATTTTGTTTTTACTATGACTCAACTACATTTAAAATAACGCTCAGAAAAAGAATGCCGTTTTGGGGTAACTGCAAACAAAAAACATAATGATCTTAGAGGTGTGTCTGATCCCACTGGGTAGTGAGCAGACCATTCATGAGGGAGAATGTGTGAAAGCCAAAAACCAGAGCATAGTGGAACAGAAACGATCTTTCCTTTGTGGCATGACTGAGTCCCACAGTGTGGCACTGCAATTAACAATAGCTGATAACATGAATTTGATTATTTATGATCGATTGCAGTAGTTTTTAACCAGTTTTCATTTGCTGACTCCTAAACAATTTTGAAGGGAGATGTGGGCTCCTTTGTATTGCAAGTGTGGGTATTGACATACTTCTGATTGATCATAGTCATCTCTCACAGACCACTTAGATGTAGTCTGCGGGCCCCTGGGGATCTTCAGACCACAGGCTGCAAAGCACAGAGCTATTGTGAGTGTTGGTAGTGAAGTAGAAGGGAAAGTAACAAACCTCGAGGATGATGATTTAAGGGTTATTTTCTCCTTCACTGGAAATGACTGGTGGCAAAACATGAGTTCTACATAACCAAGCAGGAACATCTTCTGTTTGACTGCAAAACCACGGCTGAGACTGGCTAAGAAGAACAGCCTAAGTGACAGGAGACCCCATCAAGGTGCAATGCGGTGTTGAAGCATGTCTGGATTCCCTTGTGCCCATCAACTCGGTGTCAGAAGAATAGGACCTAGTAGATGCAGGGAAGTGCGTGTACTGTGCGAGTCTTGAGCTCCAGGAAGAGTGTAAAAAACAAACAAACAAAAGAGTGCTACAAAATATTTTGAAAAAGAAAGTTTGGCAGATGTGATCTGCTCCAGTCCAATATCAACGAATAATTTCTTCACTATCAGCTGTGAAGAGATTTTCTTTACTGTGTGGTCTTCATTGAACTGGATTGGTGTATTATTTGCAGTTGCTACATATCTGTGAATCACCCTCTTTATGATAGATGGATGAGTGGTGCAACTTAACTCTGAAGGAGATAACACAAGTATTCAGATTCTGAGATCGGCTCCAATTCCCATCCTCTCCTGCCCCGACCATTTTTGTTTGTCTGTTTTCTGCAAGAGAAATAATCTTCAACAAGCTTCTCGCGACTTGAGGTACTCTATGACTCACAAACCAGGAAAATCCTGGTTTGAGAAAGATGGGAAGAACAGGCAGGCAACAGACTGAATGCTATGCAGTCCATCACCAAGAACTGAAGGAAGTTAGGATAGTTTAGTCACCAGAATTTTCATCCAGCCCGGGGAAAACAAGTCACAGGCCTGCATGAGGAGGCGAGAGCCAAATAACATTTTGGTTGATGCAGAATCTATGACCCTGGACAAATGGCTAGACTGCACATCACCCAGTGATGTGTCCACAGGGCTATAAGAAGTACAAAGGTGGTCGTAGAGGAGAGAACAAATACAGTTGTTGAATCTCTGGAAAGCCCAGGATGGCCTCTTTTTCCCCCTACTATCCCCATATGTCTTTTAGGTACATCAATCACAGTGCCTCTGGTTGACATCTCAATATGGACAGGGAAGCCGCTACATCTGGTACAGACAGCACAAATTAGAAAGCTGGGATAATGTCCCCCCACATTATACCACAAAGAGCCAGAACCAGAGCAGGCAGCCCAAGAAGCAATTCATGCTTCCCTAGGACTAAAATAGAGGGGAAAAGGATGAATACATGACACACCCCAGAGGAGTCAAACCACATTGTGCTGGTGTCCAAATCAAACCATGAAATGATGTTCTGAAATGACTTGAGAAATAGAAAGTCCACTTCTAAAGTTGACACCCACTTAATCGTCAGAAATCCAGCCTTCAGCACCTGTTTGGCCTGTCCCAGCCAACAACGCACCCTTTGCTTCATGAACTGAGTGGCTATCTTTTCTGTTGAGCAAAGGAACATCTGGTATTGGGTGAGATCACAGCACTAAGTGTTTTTCTCTCTCTGAATACAGACACTGCTAAGAGAATACTTGCTGTGCTAATAGAGTTAGACTTTGAGTTTAGGACACTGAGTTTTCTGTGTTTGTATTTCACAGTCCACGTAAGGGTTAATTGGGCTTTAATGATCCCTAGGCACTATTTGGTGGACAGAGGTGCTAACAGAGCCATGGGTGTGACAATGAGTGACACTGTTAGAAAGAGGACTTGGAGGTGAATATAAGTGCTCATCCTATGAGGGAGTAATTGAGACACTCTCAATGAATGGGAGATGCTTGCCTCTTTAGGAAACTCCATGTTATTAGAAGAAGAATGAGTTTAGCCAGTGGACCAAACTCCAGTGTTAAGCATATGCCACAGAGATATTCCTGAAAGGCAGCTCTTTGTTGCACTCAAACTGTGTGCCAATGTGCATACACTCATATGGCTTCAGAAAAGAAGTCTGGAAGTATCAAAACTTCACACCCCAAGTAAAATAGCTAGCGGGAGCAATGTCCGTCACCTACTTTGGTTTCCCCTTTGGGCTCAGAGCAAAGTGGTCTGATTACAACTACAAAATCTTTTATGCTCTTAGCATTCTGAGGTCCAGGCAAGAATAAGTTGTCAGGTTGTGCAGTCAGCAAGCTCTGCTGTACTGCGTAGCTATAATGAATGGATTTTCTAGTCAGGGGAAAGGCAATATCACTAGACCAGAAACATAGCCACCCGCCATCACAGGGCCCTGTTAAAGATGCTTGCCAGTCCAATGGAATTCTTGGTAATCATGACATTGCCATCAAACAGAATAACCCAATAGGATGGGTGACCTGGGGCAGCACCACAAGTAACCCAGGAAAATGTTCCCGCAAAGGTTCATAAACTACCAAATGCCTCTGAAAATCAAAGTGAAGAAATTCAGTGAGACAGGAAAACGGTGGGAGTAGCTATGAATTTTTTAAGACTTCAGGAGAAGGGAGGAGGGAGGAGGAAAGGCGAGTGGCTCGGGCGAAGGGCGGGAGAGCACTGGCAGGAGCCGGTACCCGAGAGTGAGGCTGGGGGTTGTGAATTCACTGGGCACAACAGCACTGTTGCCAAGGCAACCAGGGGTCTCCCTCCCCCATGGGCAATAAGCTGAGTGCTGGGGCTGTGGGCCCCTTTGGCCTGGCCTGGCTGGGGGGTGCTCCTGGCCCAGGACGACCTGAGACCCTGAACTCCTGGGGCGCATTGTCCTTCCTCGTCCGTGTGTCCCAAGCAGTGACAGCCCTGGCTGGAGGGTCCCTGCAGTGACAGCCCGCGTCCAGGGGGTCCTGGTTAAACAGTAGCCCCTGGTGCCCGATTTCAGCCCCTCTCTGATGACTGCCCTGTGGGGTCAGGGCTCATCAGGGCAGTGGCTGGGGTGGGCACGCAGAGCCCCGCTCTACCTCGGCCCCTTTCCGTGCAGGGCGGGATGACAGGTTCCCCGGAAGAACAGGCCGGCCGGAGCAAGGGTCAGCAGGCACCTACCTCCAATGCACTGTCGGGCCTGGTCCTGGTGCAGCACGTAGGCAGTGCCCTGTGCTGCACATAGCAGTGACACGTATAGAGCCGTACATATGTGCACACTGCTCTGCCCTGCCCCCCAGTGACACTGGCATGCACACACACACAGCAGTGACACCCAGGTGCACACGCAAACACTATGGAAGAATGATAAAGTAGAGCTGTCTTAGTCCACAGCCAGTTATTATATGGAGCTGCTCCCTCCCCTGCTGCTGCCCTCACCCTGCGCCCAGAGCACGAGGAGCCCGAGGAGCTGAGTGTGCCACAGCATCTTGCTGCTCCTGCACCGACTGACACGGAGCTGAGAGACACCGGATGCATCTACATATGTGTTAAGGCATTTCTTCAAATGCACATTGAATTTAGAACCGCCAACATCTGGGACTTGGATGTTTATACAGTCTGGTGGGGGCCAAATCGGCTTGGGGGGTCACATCCAGACAGTGGCAAGTAGATGGGTCGGTATCAACCTGGAAGGATATGGGTAGTCGGGTCTCGCAGGACTTGGTCCTTGGACCTGTAGTCTTGCATGTCTTCATCAGTGACTTGGATGTGGGTGTGAAGTGTACTCTATCCAACTTTGGGGATTATACTAAATTGTGGGGTAAAGTGCACACTCCGGAGGGTAGGGAACGATTGCAGGCAGACCTGGACAGGTTGGAAAAGTGGGCAGTACACAATAGGATACAGTACAACAAGGACAAATGCAGAATGCTGTATCTAGGGCACAAAAATATCTAGCACACCTACTGGCTAGGAAATGATCCTCTTAGCTGCACAAAGGCAGAAAGGGATCCCGAAGTCACAGTGGACTCCAGGATGAACATGGGTCATCAGCGTGATGAAATCATCAGCAAAGCTAACCGCACTTTATCATGCATTAGCAGATGCATGACAAATAGATTCAAGGAGGTGATACGTCCCCTCTACGCGGCAGTGATTAGACCACAGTTGGAGTACTGAATTCAGTTTTGAGCGCTGCAGTTTAAGGAGGATGTGCTTTGAGAGCGTCCAGAGGAGGCTCGCCGTACACAGCCAAGACTTGTAACTCTAAAGAGCGGCAGTGTCTGAATGGGCTGCACCTCTCAGACAGTGCTGAACACAGTCTGCTGTCTTGAGTGTGTCACTGGAAAGGAGGTGTGAGCTGAGTGACAGGAGCCCCCTGTGTGCATCGGGACCACCAAGGAGGGGCTTATTGCTTTGGTGGCATGCTGGATTCCCTCCCCGTGCACAGGAGATGATCCCTGGTAGGATCAAATATGCTGCACTGTTACTTAGCACTGAAAAGAAACTCAGGTGTGTTATGATCTTTGACTTGTGATGGGGTTTGCACTAGCTTCACCCTCACACAATGATACGAGGTGATGATCTGCTCAGGTCCCTTCTGACCCTACCAACCAGGAAACTATGAAACTATGATGTTGGCTTTGTCATTGCTTCATCACTGGAGGAAGGATTGTCTGAACCTGATTCAAAGGTCCTGAAGTAAGCAGACAGATTTCCTGGGACTCCCATGGGCTTTGGGGCCTTCAAGGCTTTTGGACTCCTTCGTAGCACTGAATCCGATTTAGAGCAGCCCCGTCGTGTTTCCTTTCCAGAGCTCCTCTCAAGCACCAGATGTCTGGGTCTGGGTCTGGGTCAGGCACAGCTGCTGAGTCCTGCTGCCCTCGCCAGCGCTGCGGGAAGGAAGAGGTTTTTGTGCTGAAGTGTAACACTGAGAGGGAGGCTGTAGTCCTGCCCGCAGTAGTAGTTTCCTGCATCTTCCACCTGCACCCTGTGAATGGTGAAGGAGACGTCAGTGCTGCTGCGTGTGCCCTTGAACCACTTGGGGACTCCAGGGACGTGACCGGTTGCATGGTAGATCACGAGCCGGGGACTTGCTCCTTGTCTGAACAGGTACAAGTTCATTAAATTCCCAACAGGGCTGGATGGTTTGCGCTGAATGGTGACTGTCTCCCCGGGGGACACCGGCAGGGAAGCAGGGGTTTGAGTTACCACAATGTCTCCATTCACCCTTGAAAGGGAGAAAGATGAAGGCTGTTACTGAAGAGCTGCTTCCAGTCCTGCAGGTGCCAGCCCTTGTGGGGGCATCACAAGGCAGTTTGAACAGATTTGTGTGCACCACGATGAGTGACTGCCATCAATTACAACCCTCTGGGTCCGACCACGGAGCCAGTTTCCCAGCCAGCGGATCGTGGTGGAGCCAAGGCCACAACTGGGCAGTTTGGCCAAGAGGTGATTGTGGGATACCAGATCAAAAGCTTTTTTGAAGTCAAGATATATGACATCAATCTCTTCTCCCTTGTCCAGGTGATAGGTCACCTGGTCATAGAAGGAAATGAGATTGGTCAAACAAGACCTACCCGCAACAAACCTGTGCTGGCTATCCCTTAGGATGTTAGCCTGGGCCAGTCTCTCAAGGATGGCCTCCTTAATAAACTTTTCTAAGATCTTCCCCAGGATAGAAGTCAGGCTAATGGGCCTGTAGTTAGCCGGATCCACTCTCCTCCCTTTCTTGAAGATCGGCACCACATTGGCCTTCTTCCAGTCTTCGGGCACTACACCAGAGCGCCAGGAGTTTTCAAAGACCTGTGCCAGGGGCTGGGCTATGACGCTGGCCAGCTCCTTGAGTACCCTGGGGTGCAGGTTGTCAGAGCCAGCTGACTTGAAGGTATGCAGCTTCTCAAGGTGTTCCTTCACGAGGTCAGCATTGATGGAGGGTAGGGGATCCCCCTCACCCAGTTTTCCCTGTCCCATAGCAGGCATGGGCATCCCGTGTGACTGATGAAAGACTGACGCAAAGTACCTATTTAATAGGTTGGCTTTTTCCTGGGCATCAGTTGTCAGTTGCCCCATCTGGTTTAGCAGGGGTCCAACATTGCCCTTGCTTTTCCTCCAGCTCCCCACGTATCTGAAAAAGGACTTTTTGTTGTCCTTGATGCCTGAAGCTAGTTGGAGTTCAGTTGCAGCCTTGGCTTTCCTGGTTTGCTCCCTGCAGGACCGGACCAGCGCGGAGTAATCCTCCTTGGAGGTGAATCCCATCCTCCATCCTTTGTAGGCTTTCC
>NW_028324713.1:0-24679 GCF_052110815.1 Crocodylus siamensis
CATAGGCTTGCAGGGTTTGATCTTGTTGCTGCAAGGCCCTTTCACTTGCATTGTGTTGACCTGGTGGCTGCAAGGCCCAATTCGCTTGCATTATGTTGACCTGGTGGCTGCAAGGCCCCATTCACTTCCCTGGGGTTTACCTTGTGGCTGCAAGACCCCTTTCGCTTGCCTGGGGTTGACCTCGTGGCTGCAAGGCCCCTTTTGCTTCCCTGGGGTGACCTGGTCTCCAAAAGTCCCCTTAGGCATGCCTGGGGTTGACCTGGTGGCGGCAAGGCCCCATTCGCTTAAATGGGGTTGACCTGGTGGCTGAAAGGCCCCATTTGATTACTTGGGGTTGATCTGGTGGCTGCAAGGCCCCATTCACTTACCTGGGTTGACCTGGTGGCTGCAGGGCCCCATAGGCTTGCAGGGGGTTGACCTGGTGGCTGCAAGGCCCCATTCGGTTACCTGGGGTTGACCTGGTGGCTGCAAGGCCCCATTCACCTCCCTGGGGTAGACCTGGTGGCTGCAAGGCCCCATTCACTTGCGTGGGGTTGTCCTGGTGGCTGTAAGGCCCATCCGCTTGCATTGGGTTGACCTGGTGGCTGCAAGGCCCTATTGACTCACCTGGGGTTGACCTGGTGGCTGCAAGGCCCCATTTACTTGCATACGGTTGACCTGGTACCTGCAAGGCCCCATTCAATTGCCTTGGGTTCACGTGTTGGCTGCAAGGCCCCATTCGCTTGCCGGGGTTTGACCTGGTGGCTGCTGGGCCCCATTCGCTTGCATTGGGATGACATGGTGTCTGCAAGGCCCCATCCGCTTACCTGCGGTTCACCTGGTGGCTGCAAGGCCCCATTCACTTACCTGGGGTTGACCGAGGGGCTGCAGGGCCCCATAGGCTTGCAGGGGGTTGAGCTGGTGGCTCCAAGGCCCCATTCGCTTCCCTGGGGTTCACCTGGTGGCTGCATGGCCCCATTCGCTTCCCTGGGGTTAAACTGGTGGCTGCAAAGAACCATTCACTTACCTGGGGTTGACCTGGTAGCTGCAAGGCCCCATTTGCTTGCCTGGGGTTCAGCGGGTGGCTGCAAGGCCTGATTTGCTTTCTTGGGTTTGAGCTGGTGGCTGCCAGGCCCCATTCGCTTGCCTGGGGTTGACCTGGGCACCAAAAGTTCCCCTCGGCATGCGTGGCATTGACATGGTCGTTGCAGGGCCCCATAGGCTTGCAGAGGGTTCTCCTGGTGGCTGTAAAGCCTGAGGTCTTCCGGAAAACCCGGAAACTGGATCCCGGGAAGCGGATCCGGAGCCTGGTCTTCTGGAAAACCCGGAAACCGGATCCCGGGAAGCGGATCCGGAGCCGAGGCCTCCGAAACTTTTGCATAACGAAGGGATTTCCGGCCTCCGGATCCCGGTCTTCCGGAAAACCCGGAAACTGGATCCCGGGAAGCGGATCCGGGAGCCTGGTCTTCTGGAAAACCCGGAAACCGGATCCCGGGAAGCGGATCCGGAGCCGAGGCCTCCGAAACTTTTGCATAACGAAGGGATTTCCGGCCTCCGGATCCCGGTCTTCCGGAAAACCCGGAAACTGGATCCCGGGAAGCGGATCCGGAGCCTGGTCTTCTGGAAAACCCGGAAACCGGATCCCGGGAAGCGGATCCGGAGCCGAGGCCTCCGAAACTTTTGCATAACGAAGGGATTTCCGGCCTCCGGATCCCGGTCTTCCGGAAAACCCGGAAACTGGATCCCGGGAAGCGGATCCGGAGCCTGGTCTTCTGGAAAACCCGGAAACCGGATCCCGGGAAGCGGATCCGGAGCCGAGGCCTCCGAAACTTTTGCATAACGAAGGGATTTCCGGCCTCCGGATCCCGGTCTTCCGGAAAACCCGGAAACTGGATCCCGGGAAGCGGATCCGGAGCCTGGTCTTCTGGAAAACCCGGAAACCGGATCCCGGGAAGCGGATCCGGAGCCGAGGCCTCCGAAACTTTTGCATAACGAAGGGATTTCCGGCCTCCGGATCCCGGTCTTCCGGAAAACCCGGAAACTGGATCCCGGGAAGCGGATCCGGAGCCTGGTCTTCTGGAAAACCCGGAAACCGGATCCCGGGAAGCGGATCCGGAGCCGAGGCCTCCGAAACTTTTGCATAACGAAGGGATTTCCGGCCTCCGGATCCCGGTCTTCCGGAAAACCCGGAAACTGGATCCCGGGAAGCGGATCCGGAGCCTGGTCTTCTGGAAAACCCGGAAACCGGATCCCGGGAAGCGGATCCGGAGCCGAGGCCTCCGAAACTTTTGCATAACGAAGGGATTTCCGGCCTCCGGATCCCGGTCTTCCGGAAAACCCGGAAACTGGATCCCGGGAAGCGGATCCGGAGCCTGGTCTTCTGGAAAACCCGGAAACCGGATCCCGGGAAGCGGATCCGGAGCCGAGGCCTCCGAAACTTTTGCATAACGAAGGGATTTCCGGCCTCCGGATCCCGGTCTTCCGGAAAACCCGGAAACTGGATCCCGGGAAGCGGATCCCGGATCCCGGTCTTCTGGAAAACCCGGAAACCGGATCCCGGGAAGCGGATCCGGAGCCGAGGCCTCCGAAACTTTTGCATAACGAAGGGATTTCCGGCCTCCGGATCCCGGTCTTCCGGAAAACCCGGAAACTGGATCCCGGGAAGCGGATCCGGAGCCTGGTCTTCTGGAAAACCCGGAAACCGGATCCCGGGAAGCGGATCCGGAGCCGAGGCCTCCGAAACTTTTGCATAACGAAGGGATTTCCGGCCTCCGGATCCCGGTCTTCCGGAAAACCCGGAAACTGGATCCCGGGAAGCGGATCCGGAGCCTGGTCTTCTGGAAAACCCGGAAACCGGATCCCGGGAAGCGGATCCGGAGCCGAGGCCTCCGAAACTTTTGCATAACGAAGGGATTTCCGGCCTCCGGATCCCGGTCTTCCGGAAAACCCGGAAACTGGATCCCGGGAAGCGGATCCGGAGCCTGGTCTTCTGGAAAACCCGGAAACCGGATCCCGGGAAGCGGATCCGGAGCCGAGGCCTCCGAAACTTTTGCATAACGAAGGGATTTCCGGCCTCCGGATCCCGGTCTTCCGGAAAACCCGGAAACTGGATCCCGGGAAGCGGATCCGGAGCCTGGTCTTCTGGAAAACCCGGAAACCGGATCCCGGGAAGCGGATCCGGAGCCGAGGCCTCCGAAACTTTTGCATAACGAAGGGATTTCCGGCCTCCGGATCCCGGTCTTCCGGAAAACCCGGAAACTGGATCCCGGGAAGCGGATCCGGAGCCTGGTCTTCTGGAAAACCCGGAAACCGGATCCCGGGAAGCGGATCCGGAGCCGAGGCCTCCGAAACTTTTGCATAACGAAGGGATTTCCGGCCTCCGGATCCCGGTCTTCCGGAAAACCCGGAAACTGGATCCCGGGAAGCGGATCCGGAGCCTGGTCTTCTGGAAAACCCGGAAACCGGATCCCGGGAAGCGGATCCGGAGCCGAGGCCTCCGAAACTTTTGCATAACGAAGGGATTTCCGGCCTCCGGATCCCGGTCTTCCGGAAAACCCGGAAACTGGATCCCGGGAAGCGGATCCCTGGTCTTCTGGAAAACCCGGAAGCGGATCCGGATCCCTTTTGCATAACGAAGGGATTTCCGGCCTCCGGATCCCGGTCTTCCGGAAAACCCGGAAACGGATCCCGGGAAGCGGATCTTCTGGAAAACCCGGAAACCGGATCCCGGGAGATCCGGAGCCGAGCCGAGGCTCCGAAACTTTTGCATAACGAAGGGATTTCCGGCCTCCGGATCCCGGTCTTCCGGAAAACCCGGAAACTGGATCCCGGGAAGCGGATCCGGAGCCTGGTCTTCTGGAAAACCCGGAAACCGGATCCCGGGAAGCGGATCCGGAGCCGAGGCCTCCGAAACTTTTGCATAACGAAGGGATTTCCGGCCTCCGGATCCCGGTCTTCCGGAAAACCCGGAAACTGGATCCCGGGAAGCGGATCCGGAGCCTGGTCTTCTGGAAAACCCGGAAACCGGATCCCGGGAAGCGGATCCGGAGCCGAGGCCTCCGAAACTTTTGCATAACGAAGGGATTTTCCGGCTCCGGAGCCTGGTCTTCTGGAAAACCCGGAAACCGGATCCCGGGAAGCGGATCCGGAGCCGAGGCCTCCGAAACTTTTGCATCTTCCGGAAAACCCGGAAACTGGATCCCGGGAAGCGGATCCGGAGCCTGGTCTTCTGGAAAACCCGGAAACCGGATCCCGGGAAGCGGATCCGGAGCCGAGGCCTCCGAAACTTTTGCATAACGAAGGGATTTCCGGCCTCCGGATCCCGGTCTTCCGGAAAACCCGGAAACTGGATCCCGGGAAGCGGATCCGGAGCCTGGTCTTCTGGAAAACCCGGAAACCGGATCCCGGGAAGCGGATCCGGAGCCGAGGCCTCCGAAACTTTTGCATAACGAAGGGATTTCCGGCCTCCGGATCCCGGTCTTCCGGAAAACCCGGAAACTGGATCCCGGGAAGCGGATCCGGAGCCTGGTCTTCTGGAAAACCCGGAAACTTCTGGAAAACCCGGAAACCGGATCCCGGGAAGCGGATCCGGAGCCGAGGCCTCCGAAACTTTTGCATAACGAAGGGATTTCCGGCCTCCGGATCCCGGTCTTCCGGAAAACCCGGAAACTGGATCCCGGGAAGCGGATCCGGAGCCTGGTCTTCTGGAAAACCCGGAAACCGGATCCCGGGAAGCGGATCCGGAGCCGAGGCCTCCGAAACTTTTGCATAACGAAGGGATTTCCGGCCTCCGGCCTCCGGATCCCGGTCTTCCGGAAAACCCGGAAACTGGATCCCGGGAAGCGGATCCGGAGCCTGGTCTTCTGGAAAACCCGGAAACCGGATCCCGGGAAGCGGATCCGGAGCCGAGGCCTCCGAAACTTTTGCATAACGAAGGGATTTCCGGCCTCCGGATCCCGGTCTTCCGGAAAACCCGGAAACTGGATCCCGGGAAGCGGATCCGGAGCCTGGTCTTCTGGAAAACCCGGAAACCGGATCCCGGGAAGCGGATCCGGAGCCGAGGCCTCCGAAACTTTTGCATAACGAAGGGATTTCCGGCCTCCGGATCCCGGTCTTCCGGAAAACCCGGAAACTGGATCCCGGGAAGCGGATCCGGAGCCTGGTCTTCTGGAAAACCCGGAAACCGGATCCCGGGAAGCGGATCCGGAGCCGAGGCCTCCGAAACTTTTGCATAACGAAGGGATTTCCGGCCTCCGGATCCCGGTCTTCCGGAAAACCCGGAAACTGGATCCCGGGAAGCGGATCCGGAGCCTGGTCTTCTGGAAAACCCGGAAACCGGATCCCGGGAAGCGGATCCGGAGCCGAGGCCTCCGAAACTTTTGCATAACGAAGGGATTTCCGGCCTCCGGATCCCGGTCTTCCGGAAAACCCGGAAACTGGATCCCGGGAAGATCCGGATGGAAAACCCGGAAACCGGATCCCGGGAAGCGGATCCGGAGCCGAGGCCTCCGAAACTTTTGCATAACGAAGGGATTTCCGGCCTCCGGATCCCGGTCTTCCGGAAAACCCGGAAACTGGATCCCGGGAAGCGGATCCGGAGCCTGGTCTTCTGGAAAACCCGGAAACCGGATCCCGGGAAGCGGATCCGGAGCCGAGGCCTCCGAAACTTTTGCATAACGAAGGGATTTCCGGCCTCCGGATCCCGGTCTTCCGGAAAACCCGGAAACTGGATCCCGGGAAGCGGATCCGGAGCCTGGTCTTCTGGAAAACCCGGAAACCGGATCCCGGGAAGCGGATCCGGAGCCGAGGCCTCCGAAACTTTTGCATAACGAAGGGATTCCGGCCTCCGGATCCCGGTCTTCCGGAAAACCCGGAAACTGGATCCCGGGAAGCGGATCCGGAGCCTGGTCTTCTGGAAAACCCGGAAACCGGATCCCGGGAAGCGGATCCGGAGCCGAGGCCTCCGAAACTTTTGCATAACGAAGGGATTTCCGGCCTCCGGATCCCGGTCTTCCGGAAAACCCGGAAACTGGATCCCGGGAAGCGGATCCGGAGCCTGGTCTTCTGGAAAACCCGGAAACCGGATCCCGGGAAGCGGATCCGGAGCCGAGGCCTCCGAAACTTTTGCATAACGAAGGGATTTCCGGCCTCCGGATCCCGGTCTTCCGGAAAACCCGGAAACTGGATCCCGGGAAGCGGATCCGGAGCCTGGTCTTCTGGAAAACCCGGAAACCGGATCCCGGGAAGCGGATCCGGAGCCGAGGCCTCCGAAACTTTTGCATAACGAAGGGATTTCCGGCCTCCGGATCCCGGTCTTCCGGAAAACCCGGAAACTGGATCCCGGGAAGCGGATCCGGAGCCTGGTCTTCTCCGGAAAACCCCCGGAAACGGAAACCGGATCCCGGGAAGCGGATCCGGAGCCGAGGCCTCCGAAACTTTTGCATAACGAAGGGATTTCCGGCCTCCGGATCCCGGTCTTCCGGAAAACCCGGAAACTGGATCCCGGGAAGCGGATCCGGAGCCTGGTCTTCTGGAAAACCCGGAAACCGGATCCCGGGAAGCGGATCCGGAGCCGAGGCCTCCGAAACTTTTGCATAACGAAGGGATTTCCGGCCTCCGGATCCCGGTCTTCCGGAAAACCCGGAAACTGGATCCCGGGAAGCGGATCCGGAGCCTGGTCTTCTGGAAAACCCGGAAACCGGATCCCGGGAAGCGGATCCGGAGCCGAGGCCTCCGAAACTTTTGCATAACGAAGGGATTTCCGGCCTCCGGATCCCGGTCTTCCGGAAAACCCGGAAACTGGATCCCGGGAAGCGGATCCGGAGCCTGGTCTTCTGGAAAACCCGGAAACCGGATCCCGGGAAGCGGATCCGGAGCCGAGGCCTCCGAAACTTTTGCATAACGAAGGGATTTCCGGCCTCCGGATCCCGGTCTTCCGGAAAACCCGGAAACTGGATCCCGGGAAGCGGATCCGGAGCCTGGTCTTCTGGAAAACCCGGAAACCGGATCCCGGGAAGCGGATCCGGAGCCGAGGCCTCCGAAACTTTTGCATAACGAAGGGATTTCCGGCCTCCGGATCCCGGTCTTCCGGAAAACCCGGAAACTGGATCCCGGGAAGCGGATCCGGAGCCTGGTCTTCTGGAAAACCCGGAAACCGGATCCCGGGAAGCGGATCCGGAGCCGAGGCCTCCGAAACTTTTGCATAACGAAGGGATTTCCGGCCTCCGGATCCCGGTCTTCCGGAAAACCCGGAAACTGGATCCCGGGAAGCGGATCCGGAGCCTGGTCTTCTGGAAAACCCGGAAACCGGATCCCGGGAAGCGGATCCGGAGCCGAGGCCTCCGAAACTTTTGCATAACGAAGGGATTTCCGGCCTCCGGATCCCGGTCTTCCGGAAAACCCGGAAACTGGATCCCGGGAAGCGGATCCGGAGCCTGGTCTTCTGGAAAACCCGGAAACCGGATCCCGGGAAGCGGATCCGGAGCCGAGGCCTCCGAAACTTTTGCATAACGAAGGGATTTCCGGCCTCCGGATCCCGGTCTTCCGGAAAACCCGGAAACTGGATCCCGGGAAGCGGATCCGGAAAACCCGGAAACCGGATCCCGGGAAGCGGATCCGGAGCCGAGGCCTCCGAAACTTTTGCATAACGAAGGGATTTCCGGCCTCCGGATCCCGGTCTTCCGGAAAACCCGGAAACTGGATCCCGGGAAGCGGATCCGGAGCCTGGTCTTCTGGAAAACCCGGAAACCGGATCCCGGGAAGCGGATCCGGAGCCGAGGCCTCCGAAACTTTTGCATAACGAAGGGATTTCCGGCCTCCGGATCCCGGTCTTCCGGAAAACCCGGAAACTGGATCCCGGGAAGCGGATCCGGAGCCTGGTCTTCTGGGAAACCCGGAAACCGGATCCCGGGAAGCGGATCCGGAGCCGAGGCCTCCGAAACTTTTGCATAACGAAGGGATTTCCGGCCTCCGGATCCCGGTCTTCCGGAAAACCCGGAAACTGGATCCCGGGAAGCGGATCCGGAGCCTGGTCTTCTGGAAAACCCGGAAACCGGATCCCGGGAAGCGGATCCGGAGCCGAGGCCTCCGAAACTTTTGCATAACGAAGGGATTTCCGGCCTCCGGATCCCGGTCTTCCGGAAAACCCGGAAACTGGATCCCGGGAAGCGGATCCGGAGCCTGGTCTTCTGGAAAACCCGGAAACCGGATCCCGGGAAGCGGATCCGGAGCCGAGGCCTCCGAAACTTTTGCATAACGAAGGGATTTCCGGCCTCCGGATCCCGGTCTTCCGGAAAACCCGGAAACTGGATCCCGGGAAGCGGATCCGGAGCCTGGTCTTCTGGAAAACCCGGAAACCGGATCCCGGGAAGCGGATCCGGAGCCGAGGCCTCCGAAACTTTTGCATAACGAAGGGATTTCCGGCCTCCGGATCCCGGTCTTCCGGAAAACCCGGAAACTGGATCCCGGGAAGCGGATCCGGAGCCTGGTCTTCTGGAAAACCCGGAAACCGGATCCCGGGAAGCGGATCCGGAGCCGAGGCCTCCGAAACTTTTGCATAACGAAGGGATTTCCGGCCTCCGGATCCCGGTCTTCCGGAAAACCCGGAAACTGGATCCCGGGAAGCGGATCCGGAGCCTGGTCTTCTGGAAAACCCGGAAACCGGATCCCGGGAAGCGGATCCGGAGCCGAGGCCTCCGAAACTTTTGCATAACGAAGGGATTTCCGGCCTCCGGATCCCGGTCTTCCGGAAAACCCGGAAACTGGATCCCGGGAAGCGGATCCGGAGCCTGGTCTTCTGGAAAACCCGGAAACCGGATCCCGGGAAGCGGATCCGGAGCCGAGGCCTCCGAAACTTTTGCATAACGAAGGGATTTCCGGCCTCCGGATCCCGGTCTTCCGGAAAACCCGGAAACTGGATCCCGGGAAGCGGATCCGGAGCCTGGTCTTCTGGAAAACCCGGAAACCGGATCCCGGGAAGCGGATCCGGAGCCGAGGCCTCCGAAACTTTTGCATAACGAAGGGATTTCCGGCCTCCGGATCCCGGTCTTCCGGAAAACCCGGAAACTGGATCCCGGGAAGCGGATCCGGAGCCTGGTCTTCTGGAAAACCCGGAAACCGGATCCCGGGAAGCGGATCCGGAGCCGAGGCCTCCGAAACTTTTGCATAACGAAGGGATTTCCGGCCTCCGGATCCCGGTCTTCCGGAAAACCCGGAAACTGGATCCCGGGAAGCGGATCCGGAGCCTGGTCTTCTGGAAAACCCGGAAACCGGATCCCGGGAAGCGGATCCGGAGCCGAGGCCTCCGAAACTTTTGCATAACGAAGGGATTTCCGGCCTCCGGATCCCGGTCTTCCGGAAAACCCGGAAACTGGATCCCGGGAAGCGGATCCGGAGCCTGGTCTTCTGGAAAACCCGGAAACCGGATCCCGGGAAGCGGATCCGGAGCCGAGGCCTCCGAAACTTTTGCATAACGAAGGGATTTCCGGCCTCCGGATCCCGGTCTTCCGGAAAACCCGGAAACTGGATCCCGGGAAGCGGATCCGGAGCCTGGTCTTCTGGAAAACCCGGAAACCGGATCCCGGGAAGCGGATCCGGAGCCGAGGCCTCCGAAACTTTTGCATAACGAAGGGATTTCCGGCCTCCGGATCCCGGTCTTCCGGAAAACCCGGAAACTGGATCCCGGGAAGCGGATCCGGAGCCTGGTCTTCTGGAAAACCCGGAAACCGGATCCCGGGAAGCGGATCCGGAGCCGAGGCCTCCGAAACTTTTGCATAACGAAGGGATTTCCGGCCTCCGGATCCCGGTCTTCCGGAAAACCCGGAAACTGGATCCCGGGAAGCGGATCCGGAGCCTGGTCTTCTGGAAAACCCGGAAACCGGATCCCGGGAAGCGGATCCGGAGCCGAGGCCTCCGAAACTTTTGCATAACGAAGGGATTTCCGGCCTCCGGATCCCGGTCTTCCGGAAAACCCGGAAACTGGATCCCGGGAAGCGGATCCGGAGCCTGGTCTTCTGGAAAACCCGGAAACCGGATCCCGGGAAGCGGATCCGGAGCCGAGGCCTCCGAAACTTTTGCATAACGAAGGGATTTCCGGCCTCCGGATCCCGGTCTTCCGGAAAACCCGGAAACTGGATCCCGGGAAGCGGATCCGGAGCCTGGTCTTCTGGAAAACCCGGAAACCGGATCCCGGGAAGCGGATCCGGAGCCGAGGCCTCCGAAACTTTTGCATAACGAAGGGATTTCCGGCCTCCGGATCCCGGTCTTCCGGAAAACCCGGAAACTGGATCCCGGGAAGCGGATCCGGAGCCTGGTCTTCTGGAAAACCCGGAAACCGGATCCCGGGAAGCGGATCCGGAGCCGAGGCCTCCGAAACTTTTGCATAACGAAGGGATTTCCGGCCTCCGGATCCCGGTCTTCCGGAAAACCCGGAAACTGGATCCCGGGAAGCGGATCCGGAGCCTGGTCTTCTGGAAAACCCGGAAACCGGATCCCGGGAAGCGGATCCGGAGCCGAGGCCTCCGAAACTTTTGCATAACGAAGGGATTTCCGGCCTCCGGATCCCGGTCTTCCGGAAAACCCGGAAACTGGATCCCGGGAAGCGGATCCGGAGCCTGGTCTTCTGGAAAACCCGGAAACCGGATCCCGGGAAGCGGATCCGGAGCCGAGGCCTCCGAAACTTTTGCATAACGAAGGGATTTCCGGCCTCCGGATCCCGGTCTTCCGGAAAACCCGGAAACTGGATCCCGGGAAGCGGATCCGGAGCCTGGTCTTCTGGAAAACCCGGAAACCGGATCCCGGGAAGCGGATCCGGAGCCGAGGCCTCCGAAACTTTTGCATAACGAAGGGATTTCCGGCCTCCGGATCCCGGTCTTCCGGAAAACCCGGAAACTGGATCCCGGGAAGCGGATCCGGAGCCTGGTCTTCTGGAAAACCCGGAAACCGGATCCCGGGAAGCGGATCCGGAGCCGAGGCCTCCGAAACTTTTGCATAACGAAGGGATTTCCGGCCTCCGGATCCCGGTCTTCCGGAAAACCCGGAAACTGGATCCCGGGAAGCGGATCCGGAGCCTGGTCTTCTGGAAAACCCGGAAACCGGATCCCGGGAAGCGGATCCGGAGCCGAGGCCTCCGAAACTTTTGCATAACGAAGGGATTTCCGGCCTCCGGATCCCGGTCTTCCGGAAAACCCGGAAACTGGATCCCGGGAAGCGGATCCGGAGCCTGGTCTTCTGGAAAACCCGGAAACCGGATCCCGGGAAGCGGATCCGGAGCCGAGGCCTCCGAAACTTTTGCATAACGAAGGGATTTCCGGCCTCCGGATCCCGGTCTTCCGGAAAACCCGGAAACTGGATCCCGGGAAGCGGATCCGGAGCCTGGTCTTCTGGAAAACCCGGAAACCGGATCCCGGGAAGCGGATCCGGAGCCGAGGCCTCCGAAACTTTTGCATAACGAAGGGATTTCCGGCCTCCGGATCCCGGTCTTCGAAAACCCGGAAACTGGATCCCGGGAAGCGGATCCGGAGCCTGGTCTTCTGGAAAACCCGGAAACCGGATCCCGGGAAGCGGATCCGGAGCCGAGGCCTCCGAAACTTTTGCATAACGAAGGGATTTCCGGCCTCCGGATCCCGGTCTTCCGGAAAACCCGGAAACTGGATCCCGGGAAGCGGATCCGGAGCCTGGTCTTCTGGAAAACCCGGAAACCGGATCCCGGGAAGCGGATCCGGAGCCGAGGCCTCCGAAACTTTTGCATAACGAAGGGATTTCCGGCCTCCGGATCCCGGTCTTCCGGAAAACCCGGAAACTGGATCCCGGGAAGCGGATCCGGAGCCTGGTCTTCTGGAAAACCCGGAAACCGGATCCCGGGAAGCGGATCCGGAGCCGAGGCCTCCGAAACTTTTGCATAACGAAGGGATTTCCGGCCTCCGGATCCCGGTCTTCCGGAAAACCCGGAAACTGGATCCCGGGAAGCGGATCCGGAGCCTGGTCTTCTGGAAAACCCGGAAACCGGATCCCGGGAAGCGGATCCGGAGCCGAGGCCTCCGAAACTTTTGCATAACGAAGGGATTTCCGGCCTCCGGATCCCGGTCTTCCGGAAAACCCGGAAACTGGATCCCGGGAAGCGGATCCGGAGCCTGGTCTTCTGGAAAACCCGGAAACCGGATCCCGGGAAGCGGATCCGGAGCCGAGGCCTCCGAAACTTTTGCATAACGAAGGGATTTCCGGCCTCCGGATCCCGGTCTTCCGGAAAACCCGGAAACTGGATCCCGGGAAGCGGATCCGGAGCCTGGTCTTCTGGAAAACCCGGAAACCGGATCCCGGGAAGCGGATCCGGAGCCGAGGCCTCCGAAACTTTTGCATAACGAAGGGATTTCCGGCCTCCGGATCCCGGTCTTCCGGAAAACCCGGAAACTGGATCCCGGGAAGCGGATCCGGAGCCTGGTCTTCTGGAAAACCCGGAAACCGGATCCCGGGAAGCGGATCCGGAGCCGAGGCCTCCGAAACTTTTGCATAACGAAGGGATTTCCGGCCTCCGGATCCCGGTCTTCCGGAAAACCCGGAAACTGGATCCCGGGAAGCGGATCCGGAGCCTGGTCTTCTGGAAAACCCGGAAACCGGATCCCGGGAAGCGGATCCGGAGCCGAGGCCTCCGAAACTTTTGCATAACGAAGGGATTTCCGGCCTCCGGATCCCGGTCTTCCGGAAAACCCGGAAACTGGATCCCGGGAAGCGGATCCGGAGCCTGGTCTTCTGGAAAACCCGGAAACCGGATCCCGGGAAGCGGATCCGGAGCCGAGGCCTCCGAAACTTTTGCATAACGAAGGGATTTCCGGCCTCCGGATCCCGGTCTTCCGGAAAACCCGGAAACTGGATCCCGGGAAGCGGATCCGGAGCCTGGTCTTCTGGAAAACCCGGAAACCGGATCCCGGGAAGCGGATCCGGAGCCGAGGCCTCCGAAACTTTTGCATAACGAAGGGATTTCCGCCTCCGGATCCCGGTCTTCCGGAAAACCCGGAAAACCGGATCCCGGGAAGCGGATCCGGAGCCGAGGCCTCCGAAACTTTTGCATAACGAAGGGATTTCCGGCCTCCGGATCCCGGTCTTCCGGAAAACCCGGAAACTGGATCCCGGGAAGCGGATCCGGAGCCTGGTCTTCTGGAAAACCCGGAAACCGGATCCCGGGAAGCGGATCCGGAGCCGAGGCCTCCGAAACTTTTGCATAACGAAGGGATTTCCGGCCTCCGGATCCCGGTCTTCCGGAAAACCCGGAAACTGGATCCCGGGAAGCGGATCCGGAGCCTGGTCTTCTGGAAAACCCGGAAACCGGATCCCGGGAAGCGGATCCGGAGCCGAGGCCTCCGAAACTTTTGCATAACGAAGGGATTTCCGGCCTCCGGATCCCGGTCTTCCGGAAAACCCGGAAACTGGATCCCGGGAAGCGGATCCGGAGCCTGGTCTTCCGGAGCCTGGTCTTCTGGAAAACCCGGAAACCGGATCGGGAAGCGGATCCGGAGCCGAGGCCTCCGAAACTTTTGCATAACGAAGGGATTTCCGGCCTCCGGATCCCGGTCTTCCGGAAAACCCGGAAACTGGATCCCGGGAAGCGGATCCGGAGCCTGGTCTTCTGGAAAACCCGGAAACCGGATCCCGGGAAGCGGATCCGGAGCCGAGGCCTCCGAAACTTTTGCATAACGAAGGGATTTCCGGCCTCCGGATCCCGGTCTTCCGGAAAACCCGGAAACTGGATCCCGGGAAGCGGATCCGGAGCCTGGTCTTCTGGAAAACCCGGAAACCGGATCCCGGGAAGCGGATCCGGAGCCGAGGCCTCCGAAACTTTTGCATAACGAAGGGATTTCCGGCCTCCGGATCCCGGTCTTCCGGAAAACCCGGAAACTGGATCCCGGGAAGCGGATCCGGAGCCTGGTCTTCTGGAAAACCCGGAAACCGGATCCCGGGAAGCGGATCCGGAGCCGAGGCCTCCGAAACTTTTGCATAACGAAGGGATTTCCGGCCTCCGGATCCCGGTCTTCCGGAAAACCCGGAAACTGGATCCCGGGAAGCGGATCCGGAGCCTGGTCTTCTGGAAAACCCGGAAACCGGATCCCGGGAAGCGGATCCGGAGCCGAGGCCTCCGAAACTTTTGCATAACGAAGGGATTTCCGGCCTCCGGATCCCGGTCTTCCGGAAAACCCGGAAACTGGATCCCGGGAAGCGGATCCGGAGCCTGGTCTTCTGGAAAACCCGGAAACCGGATCCCGGGAAGCGGATCCGGAGCCGAGGCCTCCGAAACTTTTGCATAACGAAGGGATTTCCGGCCTCCGGATCCCGGTCTTCCGGAAAACCCGGAAACTGGATCCCGGGAAGCGGATCCGGAGCCTGGTCTTCTGGAAAACCCGGAAACCGGATCCCGGGAAGCGGATCCGGAGCCGAGGCCTCCGAAACTTTTGCATAACGAAGGGATTTCCGGCCTCCGGATCCCGGTCTTCCGGAAAACCCGGAAACTGGATCCCGGGAAGCGGATCCGGAGCCTGGTCTTCTGGAAAACCCGGAAACCGGATCCCGGGAAGCGGATCCGGAGCCGAGGCCTCCGAAACTTTTGCATAACGAAGGGATTTCCGGCCTCCGGATCCCGGTCTTCCGGAAAACCCGGAAACTGGATCCCGGGAAGCGGATCCGGAGCCTGGTCTTCTGGAAAACCCGGAAACCGGATCCCGGGAAGCGGATCCGGAGCCGAGGCCTCCGAAACTTTTGCATAACGAAGGGATTTCCGGCCTCCGGATCCCGGTCTTCCGGAAAACCCGGAAACTGGAT
Source organism: Crocodylus siamensis (assembly GCF_052110815.1). Taxonomy (NCBI): domain Eukaryota; kingdom Metazoa; phylum Chordata; order Crocodylia; family Crocodylidae; genus Crocodylus; species Crocodylus siamensis. Next base: position 14,785 of record NW_028324713.1, read on the forward strand.
CCCGGGAAGCGGATCCGGAGCCTGGTCTTCTGGAAAACCCGGAAACCGGATCCCGGGAAGCGGATCCGGAGCCGAGGCCTCCGAAACTTTTGCATAACGAAGGGATTTCCGGAGCCTGGTCTTCTGGAAAACCCGGAAACCGGATCCCGGGAAGCGGATCCGGAGCCGAGGCCTCCGAAACTTTTGCATAACGAAGGGATTTCCGGCCTCCGGATCCCGGTCTTCCGGAAAACCCGGAAACTGGATCCCGGGAAGCGGATCCGGAGCCTGGTCTTCTGGAAAACCCGGAAACCGGATCCCGGGAAGCGGATCCGGAGCCGAGGCCTCCGAAACTTTTGCATAACGAAGGGATTTCCGGCCTCCGGATCCCGGTCTTCCGGAAAACCCGGAAACTGGATCCCGGGAAGCGGATCCGGAGCCTGGTCTTCTGGAAAACCCGGAAACCGGATCCCGGGAAGCGGATCCGGAGCCGAGGCCTCCGAAACTTTTGCATAACGAAGGGATTTCCGGCCTCCGGATCCCGGTCTTCCGGAAAACCCGGAAACTGGATCCCGGGAAGCGGATCCGGAGCCTGGTCTTCTGGAAAACCCGGAAACCGGATCCCGGGAAGCGGATCCGGAGCCGAGGCCTCCGAAACTTTTGCATAACGAAGGGATTTCCGGCCTCCGGATCCCGGTCTTCCGGAAAACCCGGAAACTGGATCCCGGGAAGCGGATCCGGAGCCTGGTCTTCTGGAAAACCCGGAAACCGGATCCCGGGAAGCGGATCCGGAGCCGAGGCCTCCGAAACTTTTGCATAACGAAGGGATTTCCGGCCTCCGGATCCCGGTCTTCCGGAAAACCCGGAAACTGGATCCCGGGAAGCGGATCCGGAGCCTGGTCTTCTGGAAAACCCGGAAACCGGATCCCGGGAAGCGGATCCGGAGCCGAGGCCTCCGAAACTTTTGCATAACGAAGGGATTTCCGGCCTCCGGATCCCGGTCTTCCGGAAAACCCGGAAACTGGATCCCGGGAAGCGGATCCGGAGCCTGGTCTTCTGGAAAACCCGGAAACCGGATCCCGGGAAGCGGATCCGGAGCCGAGGCCTCCGAAACTTTTGCATAACGAAGGGATTTCCGGCCTCCGGATCCCGGTCTTCCGGAAAACCCGGAAACTGGATCCCGGGAAGCGGATCCGGAGCCTGGTCTTCTGGAAAACCCGGAAACCGGATCCCGGGAAAGCGGATCCGGAGCCGAGGCCTCCGAAACTTTTGCATAACGAAGGGATTTCCGGCCTCCGGATCCCGGTCTTCCGGAAAACCCGGAAACTGGATCCCGGGAAGCGGATCCGGAGCCTGGTCTTCTGGAAAACCCGGAAACCGGATCCCGGGAAGCGGATCCGGAGCCGAGGCCTCCGAAACTTTTGCATAACGAAGGGATTTCCGGCCTCCGGATCCCGGTCTTCCGGAAAACCCGGAAACTGGATCCCGGGAAGCGGATCCGGAGCCTGGTCTTCTGGAAAACCCGGAAACCGGATCCCGGGAAGCGGATCCGGAGCCGAGGCCTCCGAAACTTTTGCATAACGAAGGGATTTCCGGCCTCCGGATCCCGGTCTTCCGGAAAACCCGGAAACTGGATCCCGGGAAGCGGATCCGGAGCCTGGTCTTCTGGAAAACCCGGAAACCGGATCCCGGGAAGCGGATCCGGAGCCGAGGCCTCCGAAACTTTTGCATAACGAAGGGATTTCCGGCCTCCGGATCCCGGTCTTCCGGAAAACCCGGAAACTGGATCCCGGGAAGCGGATCCGGAGCCTGGTCTTCTGGAAAACCCGGAAACCGGATCCCGGGAAGCGGATCCGGAGCCGAGGCCTCCGAAACTTTTGCATAACGAAGGGATTTCCGGCCTCCGGATCCCGGTCTTCCGGAAAACCCGGAAACTGGATCCCGGGAAGCGGATCCGGAGCCTGGTCTTCTGGAAAACCCGGAAACCGGATCCCGGGAAGCGGATCCGGAGCCGAGGCCTCCGAAACTTTTGCATAACGAAGGGATTTCCGGCCTCCGGATCCCGGTCTTCCGGAAAACCCGGAAACTGGATCCCGGGAAGCGGATCCGGAGCCTGGTCTTCTGGAAAACCCGGAAACCGGATCCCGGGAAGCGGATCCGGAGCCGAGGCCTCCGAAACTTTTGCATAACGAAGGGATTTCCGGCCTCCGGATCCCGGTCTTCCGGAAAACCCGGAAACTGGATCCCGGGAAGCGGATCCGGAGCCTGGTCTTCTGGAAAACCCGGAAACCGGATCCCGGGAAGCGGATCCGGAGCCGAGGCCTCCGAAACTTTTGCATAACGAAGGGATTTCCGGCCTCCGGATCCCGGTCTTCCGGAAAACCCGGAAACTGGATCCCGGGAAGCGGATCCGGAGCCTGGTCTTCTGGAAAACCCGGAAACCGGATCCCGGGAAGCGGATCCGGAGCCGAGGCCTCCGAAACTTTTGCATAACGAAGGGATTTCCGGCCTCCGGATCCCGGTCTTCCGGAAAACCCGGAAACTGGATCCCGGGAAGCGGATCCGGAGCCTGGTCTTCTGGAAAACCCGGAAACCGGATCCCGGGAAGCGGATCCGGAGCCGAGGCCTCCGAAACTTTTGCATAACGAAGGGATTTCCGGCCTCCGGATCCCGGTCTTCCGGAAAACCCGGAAACTGGATCCCGGGAAGCGGATCCGGAGCCTGGTCTTCTGGAAAACCCGGAAACCGGATCCCGGGAAGCGGATCCGGAGCCGAGGCCTCCGAAACTTTTGCATAACGAAGGGATTTCCGGCCTCCGGATCCCGGTCTTCCGGAAAACCCGGAAACTGGATCCCGGGAAGCGGATCCGGAGCCTGGTCTTCTGGAAAACCCGGAAACCGGATCCCGGGAAGCGGATCCGGAGCCGAGGCCTCCGAAACTTTTGCATAACGAAGGGATTTCCGGCCTCCGGATCCCGGTCTTCCGGAAAACCCGGAAACTGGATCCCGGGAAGCGGATCCGGAGCCTGGTCTTCTGGAAAACCCGGAAACCGGATCCCGGGAAGCGGATCCGGAGCCGAGGCCTCCGAAACTTTTGCATAACGAAGGGATTTCCGGCCTCCGGATCCCGGTCTTCCGGAAAACCCGGAAACTGGATCCCGGGAAGCGGATCCGGAGCCTGGTCTTCTGGAAAACCCGGAAACCGGATCCCGGGAAGCGGATCCGGAGCCGAGGCCTCCGAAACTTTTGCATAACGAAGGGATTTCCGGCCTCCGGATCCCGGTCTTCCGGAAAACCCGGAAACTGGATCCCGGGAAGCGGATCCGGAGCCTGGTCTTCTGGAAAACCCGGAAACCGGATCCCGGGAAGCGGATCCGGAGCCGAGGCCTCCGAAACTTTTGCATAACGAAGGGATTTCCGGCCTCCGGATCCCGGTCTTCCGGAAAACCCGGAAACTGGATCCCGGGAAGCGGATCCGGAGCCTGGTCTTCTGGAAAACCCGGAAACCGGATCCCGGGAAGCGGATCCGGAGCCGAGGCCTCCGAAACTTTTGCATAACGAAGGGATTTCCGGCCTCCGGATCCCGGTCTTCCGGAAAACCCGGAAACTGGATCCCGGGAAGCGGATCCGGAGCCTGGTCTTCTGGAAAACCCGGAAACCGGATCCCGGGAAGCGGATCCGGAGGTCTTCCGGAAAACCCGGAAACTGGATCCCGGGAAGCGGATCCGGAGCCTGGTCTTCTGGAAAACCCGGAAACCGGATCCCGGGAAGCGGATCCGGAGCCGAGTCCTCCGAAACTTTTGCATAACGAAGGGATTTCCGGCCTCCGGATCCCGGTCTTCCGGAAAACCCGGAAACTGGATCCCGGGAAGCGGATCCGGAGCCTGGTCTTCTGGAAAACCCGGAAACCGGATCCCGGGAAGCGGATCCGGAGCCGAGTCCTCCGAAACTTTTGCATAACGAAGGGATTTCCGGCCTCCGGATCCCGGTCTTCCGGAAAACCCGGAAACTGGATCCCGGGAAGCGGATCCGGAGCCTGGTCTTCTGGAAAACCCGGAAACCGGATCCCGGGAAGCGGATCCGGAGCCGAGTCCTCCGAAACTTTTGCATAACGAAGGGATTTCCGGCCTCCGGATCCCGGTCTTCCGGAAAACCCGGAAACGAAAACCCGGAAACTGGATCCCGGGAAGCGGATCCGGAGCCTGGTCTTCTGGAAAACCCGGAAACCGGATCCCGGGAAGCGGATCCGGAGCCGAGTCCTCCGAAACTTTTGCATAACGAAGGGATTTCCGGCCTCCGGATCCCGGTCTTCCGGAAAACCCGGAAACTGGATCCCGGGAAGCGGATCCGGAGCCTGGTCTTCTGGAAAACCCGGAAACCGGATCCCGGGAAGCGGATCCGGAGCCGAGTCCTCCGAAACTTTTGCATAACGAAGGGATTTCCGGCCTCCGGATCCCGGTCTTCCGGAAAACCCGGAAACTGGATCCCGGGAAGCGGATCCGGAGCCTGGTCTTCTGGAAAACCCGGAAACCGGATCCCGGGAAGCGGATCTTCTGGAAAACCCCGGAAACCGGATCCCGGGAAGCGGATCCGGAGCCGAGTCCCTCCGAAACTTTGGCATAACGAAGGGATTTCCAGCCTCTGGATCCCGGTCTTCTGGAAAACCCGGGAACTGGATCCGGGGAAGCGGATCCGGAGCCTGGTCTTCTGGAAAACCCGGAAACCGGATCCCGGGAAGCGGATCCGGAGCCGAGGCCTCCGAAACTTTGGCATAACGAAGGGATTTCCGGCCTCCGGATCCCGGTCTTCCGGAAAACCCGGAAACTGGATCCCGGGAAGCGGATCCGGAGCCTGGTCTTCTGGGAAACCCGGAAACCGGATCCCGGGCAGCGGATCCGGAGCGGAGGCCCCTGAAACTACTGCATAACGAAGGGATTTCCGGCTTCCGGCTCCTGGTCTTCCGGAAAACCCGGAAACTGCATCCCGGGAAGCGGATCCGGAGCCTGGTCTTCTGGAAAACCCGGAAACCGGATCCCGGGAAGCGGATCCGGAGCCGAGGCCTCCGAAACTTTTGCATAACTAACGGATTTCCGGCCTCCGGATCCCGGTCTTCCGGAAAACCCGGAAACTGGATCCCGGGAAGCGGATCCGGAGCCGGGTCTTCTGGAAAACCCGGAAACCGGATCCCGGGAAGCGGATCCGGAGCCGAGGCCTCTGAAACTTTAGCATAACGAAGGGATTTCGGCCTCCGGATCCCGGTCTTCCGGAAAACCCGGAAACTGGATCCCGGGAAGCGGATCCGGAGCCTGGTCTTCTGGAAAACCCAGAAACTGGATCCCGGGAAGCGGATCCGGAGCCGAGGCCTCCGAAACTTTAGCATAACTAACGGATTTCCGGCCTCCGGATCCCGGTCTTCCGGAAAACCCGGAAACTGGATCCCGGGAAGCGGATCCGGAGCCTGGTCTTCTGGGAAACCCAGAAACCGGATCCCGGGAAGCGGATCCGGAGGCGAGGCCTCCGAAACTTTGGCATAACGAAGGGATTTCCGGCCTCAGGATCCCGGTCTTCCGGAAAACCCGGAAACTGGATCCCGGGAACCGGATCCGGAGCCTGGTCTTCTGGAAAACCCGGAAACTGGATCCCGGGAAGCGGATCCGGAGCCGAGGCCTCCGAAACTTTTGCATAACGAAGGGATTTCCGGCCTCCGGATCCCGGTCCTTCCGGAAAACCCGGAAACTGGATCCCGGGAAGCGGATCCGGAGCCTGGTCTTCTGGGAAACACGGAAACCGGATCCCGGGAAGCGGATCCGGAGCCGAGGCCCCTGAAACTTTTGCATAACGAAGGGATTTCCGGCTTCCGGATCCCGGTCTTCCGGAAAACCCGGAAACTGGATCCCGGGAAGCGGATCCGGAGCCTGGTCTTCTGGAAAACCCGGAAACCGGATCCCGGGAAGCGGATCCGGAGCCGAGGCCTCCGAAACTTTTGCATAACTAACGGATTTCCTGCCTCCGGATCCCGGTCTTCCAGAAAACCCGGAAACTGGATCCCGGGAAGCGGATCCGGAGCCTGGTCTTCTGGGAAACCCGGAAACCGGAGCCCGAGAAGCGGATCCGGAGCCGAGGCCCCCGAAACTTTTGCATAATGAAGGGATTTCCGGTCTCCGGATCCCGGTCTTCCGGAAAACCTGGAAACTGGATCCCGGGAACCGGATCCGGAGCCTGGTCTTCTGGAAAACCCGGAAACCGGATCCCGGGAAGCGGATCCGGAGCCGAGGCCTCCGAAACTTTGGCATAACGAAGGGATTTCCGGCCTCCGGATCCCTATCTCCCGGAAAACCCGGAAACTGGATCCCGGGAAGCGGATCCGGAGCCTGGTCTTCTGGAAAACCCAGAAACCGGATCCCGGGAAGCGGATCCGGAGGCGAGGCCTCTGAAACTTTGGCATAACGAAGGGATTTCCGGCCTCCGGATCCCGGTCTTCCGGAAAACCCGGAAACTGGATCCCGGGAAGCGGATCCGGAGCCTGGTCTTCTGGAAAACCCGGAAACCGGATCCCGGGAAGCGGATCCGGAGCCGAGGCCTCCGAAACTTTTGCATAACGAAGGGATTTCCGGCCTCTGGATCCCGGTCTTCCGGAAAACCCGGGAACTGGATCCCGGGAAGCGGATCCGGAGCCTGGTCTTCTGGAAAACCCGGAAACCGGATCCCGGGAAGCGGATCCGGAGCCGAGGCCTCCGAAACTTTTGCATAACGAAGGGATTTCCGGCCTCCGGATCCCGGTCTTCCGGAAAACCCGGAAACTGGATCCCGGGAAGCGGATCCGGAGCCTGGTCTTCTGGAAAACCCGGAAACCGGATCCCGGGAAGCGGATCCGGAGCCGAGGCCTCTGAAACTTTTGCATAACGAAGGGATTTCCGGCTTCCGGATCCCGGTCTTCCGGAAAACCCAGAAACTGGATCCCGGGAAGTGGATCCGGAGCCGAGGCCTCCGAAACTTTTGCATAACTAACGGATTTCCGGCCTCCGGATCCCGGTCTTCCGGAAAACCCGGAAACTGGATCCCGGGAAGCGGATCCGGAGCCTGGTCTTCTGGAAAACCCGGAAACCGGATCCCGGGAAGCGGATCCGGAGCCGAGTCCTCCGAAACTTTTGCATAACGAAGGGATTTCCGGCCTCCGGATCCCGGTCTTCCGGAAAACCCGGAAACTGGATCCCGGGAAGCGGATCCGGAGCCTGGTCTTCTGGAAAACCCGGAAATCCGGATCCCGGGAAAACCCGGAAACCGGATCCCGGGAAGCGGATCCGGAGCCGAGTCCTCCGAAACTTTTGCATAACGAAGGGATTTCCGGCCTCCGGATCCCGGTCTTCCGGAAAACCCGGAAACTGGATCCCGGGAAGCGGATCCGGAGCCTGGTCTTCTGGAAAACCCGGAAACCGGATCCCGGGAAGCGGATCCGGAGCCGAGTCCTCCGAAACTTTTGCATAACGAAGGGATTTCCGGCCTCCGGATCCCGGTCTTCCGGAAAACCCGGAAACTGGATCCCGGGAAGCGGATCCGGAGCCTGGTCTTCTGGAAAACCCGGAAACCGGATCCCGGGAAGCGGATCCGGAGCCGAGTCCTCCGAAACTTTTGCATAACGAAGGGATTTCCGGCCTCCGGATCCCGGTCTTCCGGAAAACCCGGAAACTGGATCCCGGGAAGCGGATCCGGAGCCTGGTCTTCTGGAAAACCCGGAAACCGGATCCCGGGAAGCGGATCCGGAGCCGAGTCCTCCGAAACTTTTGCATAACGAAGGGATTTCCGGCCTCCGGATCCCGGTCTTCCGGAAAACCCGGAAACTGGATCCCGGGAAGCGGATCCGGAGCCTGGTCTTCTGGAAAACCCGGAAACCGGATCCCGGGAAGCGGATCCGGAGCCGAGTCCTCCGAAACTTTTGCATAACGAAGGGATTTCCGGCCTCCGGATCCCGGTCTTCCGGAAAACCCGGAAACTGGATCCCGGGAAGCGGATCCGGAGCCTGGTCTTCTGGAAAACCCGGAAACCGGATCCCGGGAAGCGGATCCGGAGCCGAGTCCTCCGAAACTTTTGCATAACGAAGGGATTTCCGGCCTCCGGATCCCGGTCTTCCGGAAAACCCGGAAACTGGATCCCGGGAAGCGGATCCGGAGCCTGGTCTTCTGGAAAACCCGGAAACCGGATCCCGGGAAGCGGATCCGGAGCCGAGTCCTCCGAAACTTTTGCATAACGAAGGGATTTCCGGCCTCCGGATCCCGGTCTTCCGGAAAACCCGGAAACTGGATCCCGGGAAGCGGATCCGGAGCCTGGTCTTCTGGAAAACCCGGAAACCGGATCCCGGGAAGCGGATCCGGAGCCGAGTCCTCCGAAACTTTTGCATAACGAAGGGATTTCCGGCCTCCGGATCCCGGTCTTCCGGAAAACCCGGAAACTGGATCCCGGGAAGCGGATCCGGAGCCTGGTCTTCTGGAAAACCCGGAAACCGGATCCCGGGAAGCGGATCCGGAGCCGAGTCCTCCGAAACTTTTGCATAACGAAGGGATTTCCGGCCTCCGGATCCCGGTCTTCCGGAAAACCCGGAAACTGGATCCCGGGAAGCGGATCCGGAGCCTGGTCTTCTGGAAAACCCGGAAACCGGATCCCGGGAAGCGGATCCGGAGCCGAGTCCTCCGAAACTTTTGCATAACGAAGGGATTTCCGGCCTCCGGATCCCGGTCTTCCGGAAAACCCGGAAACTGGATCCCGGGAAGCGGATCCGGAGCCTGGTCTTCTGGAAAACCCGGAAACCGGATCCCGGGAAGCGGATCCGGAGCCGAGTCCTCCGAAACTTTTGCATAACGAAGGGATTTCCGGCCTCCGGATCCCGGTCTTCCGGAAAACCCGGAAACTGGATCCCGGGAAGCGGATCCGGAGCCTGGTCTTCTGGAAAACCCGGAAACCGGATCCCGGGAAGCGGATCCGGAGCCGAGTCCTCCGAAACTTTTGCATAACGAAGGGATTTCCGGCCTCCGGATCCCGGTCTTCCGGAAAACCCGGAAACTGGATCCCGGGAAGCGGATCCGGAGCCTGGTCTTCTGGAAAACCCGGAAACCGGATCCCGGGAAGCGGATCCGGAGCCGAGTCCTCCGAAACTTTTGCATAACGAAGGGATTTCCGGCCTCCGGATCCCGGTCTTCCGGAAAACCCGGAAACTGGATCCCGGGAAGCGGATCCGGAGCCTGGTCTTCTGGAAAACCCGGAAACCGGATCCCGGGAAGCGGATCCGGAGCCGAGTCCTCCGAAACTTTTGCATAACGAAGGGATTTCCGGCCTCCGGATCCCGGTCTTCCGGAAAACCCGGAAACTGGATCCCGGGAAGCGGATCCGGAGCCTGGTCTTCTGGAAAACCCGGAAACCGGATCCCGGGAAGCGGATCCGGAGCCGAGTCCTCCGAAACTTTTGCATAACGAAGGGATTTCCGGCCTCCGGATCCCGGTCTTCCGGAAAACCCGGAAACTGGATCCCGGGAAGCGGATCCGGAGCCTGGTCTTCTGGAAAACCCGGAAACCGGATCCCGGGAAGCGGATCCGGAGCCGAGTCCTCCGAAACTTTTGCATAACGAAGGGATTTCCGGCCTCCGGATCCCGGTCTTCCGGAAAACCCGGAAAACCCGGAAACGGATCCCGGGAAGCGGATCCGGAGCCGAGTCCTCCGAAACTTTTGCATAACGAAGGGATTTCCGGCCTCCGGCTCCCGGTCTTCCGGAAAACCCGGAAACTGGATCCCGGGAAGCGGATCCGGAGCCTGGTCTTCTGGAAAACCCGGAAACCGGATCCCGGGAAGCGGATCCGGAGCCGAGTCCTCCGAAACTTTTGCATAACGAAGGGATTTCCGGCCTCCGGATCCCGGTCTTCCGGAAAACC
>NW_028324714.1:0-39051 GCF_052110815.1 Crocodylus siamensis
GGCCCAGGTTGGGGGGGCACTTGTTGGAGGCTTAAGCCCGTGTGGGGGGGGCACTTGATGGAGGCTTAAGCCCCTGGCGGTTGTGAGGGTCCTGCGTCCGCACTCCCGGTGGTTTTTAGGGAGTGAAGCCCAGGTCGGCAGCAAGTCCGGTCACCAGGTCAACCCAAGGTATGCGTAGGGACGCTTTTGGTGCCCAGGACAACCGCCGGCAAGCAAATGGGGCCTTGCAGACAGCAGGTAAACACGAGGCAAGTGAATGGGGCCTTGCAGCCACCAGGTCAACACCAGGCAAGAATGGGGCCTTGCAGCCACCAGGTCAACACCAGGCAAGCGATTGGGGCCTTGCAGCCACCAGGACAACCCAGGGCAAGCGAGTGGGGCCTGGCAGCGACCAGCTTGATCCCCTGAAAGCCTATGGGGCCCTGCAGCCACCAGGTCAACCCCAGGCAAGTGAATGGGGCCTTGCAGCCACCAGGTGAACCCCATGCAAGCGAATGGGGCCTAGCAGGCACCAAGGCAAACCCAGGTAAGTGAATGGGGCCTTGCAGCCAGCCGGTCAACCCCAGGTAAGCCAATGGGGCCTTGCACCCACCAGGTCAACCCTGGGAAGGGAATGGGGCCTGGCCCAGGTGGTGGGGGCACTCCTTGGAGGCTCTAAGTCCGGGTCGGGGGGGCACTTGATGGAAGCTTAAGGCCCTGGTGGTTGTGGGGGTCCTGCGTCTGCACTCCCGCTGGTTTTCTGGGAGTAAAGCCGAAGGGCGGCAGCAAGTCCTGCCTCCAGGACAACCCCAGGCATGCCTAGGGGGACTTTTGGAGCCCAGGTCAACCCCAGGCAAGCGAATGGGGCCTTGCAGACACCAGGTCAGCCCCATGCAAGCGAACGGGGCCTAGCAGGCACCAAGGCAAACCCAGGTATGCGAATGGGGCCTTGCAGCCAGCAGGTCAACCCCAGGTAAGCGAATGGGGTCTTGCAGCCACCAGGTCAACCTTGGGAAGGGAATGGGGCCTGGCCCAGGTGGCGGGGGCACTTGTTGGAGGCTTAAGCCCATGTGGGGGGGGCACTTAATGGAGTCTTAAGGCCCTGGTGGTTGTGCGGGTCCTGCGCCCGCACTCCCGGTGGTTTTTTAGGGAGTGAAGCCCAGGGCGGCAGCAAGTCCGTTCAGCAGGTCAACTTCAGGCATGCCTAGGGGAACTTTCCGAGCCCAGGTCAACCCTAGGCAAGCGAATGGGGCCTTGAAGCCACCAGGTCAACCCTGGGAAGGCAATGGGGTCTGGCCCAGGTTGGGGGGGCACTTGTTAGAGGCTTAAGCCCGTGTGGGGGGGGCACTTGATGGAGGCTTAAGCCCCTGGCGGTTGTGAGGGTCCTGCGTCCGTACTCCCGGTGGTTTTTAGGGAGTGAAGCCCAGGTCGGCAGCAAGTCCGGTCACCAGGTCAACCCAAGGTATGCGTAGGGACGCTTTTGGTGCCCAGGACAACCGCCGGCAAGCAAATGGGGCCTTGCAGACAGCAGGTAAACATGAGGCAAGTGAATGGGGCCTTGCAGCCACCAGGTCAACACCAGGCAAGCGATTGGGGCCTTGCAGCCACCAGGACAACCCAGGGCAAGCGAGTGGGGCCTGGCAGCGACCAGCTTGATCCCCTGAAAGCCTATGGGGCCCTGCAGCCACCAGGTCAACCCCAGGCAAGTGAATGGGGCCTTGCAGCCACCAGGTGAACCCCATGCAAGCGAATGGGGCCTAGCAGGCACCAAGGCAAACCCAGGTAAGTGAATGGGGCCTTGCAGCCAGCCGGTCAACCCCAGGTAAGCCAATGGGGCCTTGCACCCACCAGGTCAACCCTGGGAAGGGAATGGGGCCTGGCCCAGGTGGTGGGGGCACTCCTTGGAGGCTCTAAGTCCGGGTCGGGGGGGCACTTGATGGAAGCTTAAGGCCCTGGTGGTTGTGGGGGTCCTGCGTCTGCACTCCCGCTGGTTTTCTGGGAGTAAAGCCGAAGGGCGGCAGCAAGTCCTGCCTCCAGGACAACCCCAGGCATGCCTAGGGGGACTTTTGGAGCCCAGGTCAACCCCAGGCAAGCGAATGGGGCCTTGCAGACACCAGGTCAGCCCCATGCAAGCGAACGGGGCCTAGCAGGCACCAAGGCAAACCCAGGTATGCGAATGGGGCCTTGCAGCCAGCAGGTCAACCACAGGTAAGCGAATGGGGTCTTACAGCCACCAGGTCAACCTTTGGAAGGGAATGGGGCTTGGCCCAGGTGGCGGGGGCACTTGTTGGAGGCTTAAGCCCATGTGGGGGGGGCACTTGATGGAGGCTTAAGGCCCTGGTGGTTGTGCGGGTACTGCGCCCGCACTCCCGGTGGTTTTTTGGGAGTGAAGCTCAGGGCGGCAGCAAGTCCGGTCAGCAGGTCAACTACAGGCATGCCTAGGGGAACTTTTCGAGCCCAGGTCAACCCTAGGCAAGCGAATGGGGCCTTGCAGACAGCAGGGAAACTCGAGGCAAGTGAATGGGGCCTTGCAGGCAGCAGGTGAATCCCAGGCAAGCGAGTGGGGCCTTGCAGCCACCAGGACGACCCCCTGCAAGCCTATGGGGCCCTGCAGCCACCAGGTCAACCTCAGGCAAGTGAATGGGGCCTGGCCCAGGTGGCCGGGGGCACTCCTTGGAGGCTTATGTCCGGATGGGTTGGGCACTTGATGGAAGCTTAAGGCCCTGGTGGTTGTGGGGGTCCTGCGTCCGCACCCCCGGTGGTTTTTTGGGAGAGAAGACCAAGGGCAGCAGCAAGTCCGGGCTCCAGAACAACCCCAGGCATGCCTAGGTGGACTTTTGGAGCACAGGTCAACCCCAGGCAAGCGAATGGGGCCTTGCAGCCACCAGGTCAACCCAAGGCAAGCAAATGTGGCCTAGCAGGCACCAAGGCAAACCCAGGTAAGCGAATGGGGCCTTGCAGCCACCAGGTCAACCCTGGGAAGGGAATGAGGCCTGGCCCAGGTTGGGGGGGCACTTGTTGGAGGCTTAAGCCCGTGTGGGGGGGGCACTTGATGGAAGCTTAAGGCCCTGGTGGTTGTGGGGGTCCTGCGTCCGCACCCCCGGTGGTTTTTTTGGAGCGAAGACCAAGGGCAGCAGCAAGTCCGGGCTCCAGAACAACCCCAGGCATGCCTAGGTGGACTTTTGGAGCACAGGTCAACCCCAGGCAAGCGAATGGGGCCTTGCAGCCACCAGGTCAACCCAAGGCAAGCAAATGTGGCCTAGCAGGCACCAAGGCAAACCCAGGTAAGCGAATGGGGCCTTGCAGCCACCAGGTCAACCCGGGGAAGGGAATGGGGCCTGGCCCAGGTTGGGGGGGCACTTGTTGGAGGCTTAAGCCCGTGTGGGGGGGGCACTTGATGGAGGCTTAAGCCCCTGGCGGTTGTGAGGGTCCTGCGTCCGCACTCCCGGTGGTTTTTAGGGAGTGAAGCCCAGGTCGGCAGCAAGTCCGGTCACCAGGTCAACCCAAGGTATGCCTAGGGGAGCTTTTGGAGGCCAGGACAACCGCCGGCGAGCAAATGGGGCCTTGCAGACAGCAGGTAAACACGAGGCAAGTGAATGGGGCCTTGCAGCCACCAGGTCAACACCAGGCAAGCGATTGGGGCCTTGCAGCCACCAGGACAACCCAGGGCAAGCGAGTGGGGCCTGGCAGCGACCAGCTTGATCCCCTGAAAGCCTATGGGGCCCTGCAGCCACCAGGTCAACCCCAGGCAAGTGAATGGGGCCTTGCAGCCACCAGGTGAACCCCATGCAAGCAAATGGGGCCTAGCAGGCACCAAGGCAAACCCAGGTAAGTGAATGGGGCCTTGCAGCCAGCCGGTCAACCCCAGGTAAGCCAATGGGGCCTTGCAGCCACCAGGTCAACCCTGGGAAGGGAATGGGGCCTGGCCCAGGTGGTGGGGGCACTCCTTGGAGGCTCTAAGTCCGGGTCGGGGGGGCACTTGATGGAAGCTTAAGGCCCTGGTGGTTGTGGGGGTCCTGCGTCTGCACTCCCGCTGGTTTTTTGGGAGTAAAGCCGAAGGGCGGCAGCAAGTCCTGCCTCCAGGACAACCCCAGGCATGCCTAGGGGGACTTTTGGAGCCCAGGTCAACCCCAGGCAAGCGAATGGGGCCTTGCAGACACCAGGTCAGCCCCATGCAAGCGAACGGGGCCTAGCAGGCACCAAGGCAAACCCAGGTATGCGAATGGGGCCTTGCAGCCAGCAGGTCAACCCCAGGTAAGCGAATGGGGTCTTGCAGCCACCAGGTCAACCTTGGGAAGGGAATGGGGCCTGGCCCAGGTGGCGGGGGCACTTGTTGGAGGCTTAAGCCCATGTGGGGGGGGCACTTGATGGAGGCTTAAGGCCCTGGTGGTTGTGCGGGTCCTGCGCCCGCACTCCCGGTGGTTTTTTGGGAGTGAAGCTCAGGGCGGCAGCAAGTCCGGTCAGCAGGTCAACTACAGGCATGCCTAGGGGAACTTTTCGAGCCCAGGTCAACCCTAGGCAAGCGAATGGGGCCTTGCAGACAGCAGGGAAACTCGAGGCAAGTGAATGGGGCCTTGCAGACAGCAGGTGAATCCCAGGCAAGCGAGTGGGGCCTTGCAGCCACCAGGACGACCCCCTGCAAGCCTATGGGGCCCTGCAGCCACCAGGTCAACCTCAGGCAAGTGAATGGGGCCTGGCCCAGGTGGCCGGGGGCACTCCTTGGAGGCTTATGTCCGGATGGGTTGGGCACTTGATGGAAGCTTAAGGCCCTGGTGGTTGTGGGGGTCCTGCGTCCGCACCCCCGGTGGTTTTTTGGGAGAGAAGACCAAGGGCAGCAGCAAGTCCGGGCTCCAGAACAACCCCAGGCATGCCTAGGTGGACTTTTGGAGCACAGGTCAACCCCAGGCAAGCGAATGGGGCCTTGCAGCCACCAGGTCAACCCAAGGCAAGCAAATGTGGCCTAGCAGGCACCAAGGCAAACCCAGGTAAGCGAATGGGGCCTTGCAGCCACCAGGTCAACCCTGGGAAGGGAATGGGGCCTGGCCCAGGTTGGGGGGGCACTTGTTGGAGGCTTAAGCCCGTGTGGGGGGGGCACTTGATGGAGGCTTAAGCCCCTGGCGGTTGTGAGGGTCCTGCGTCCGCACTCCCGGTGGTTTTTAGGGAGTGAAGCCCAGGTCGGCAGCAAGTCCGGTCACCAGGTCAACCCAAGGTATGCCTAGGGGAGCTTTTGGAGCCCAGGACAACCGCCGGCAAGCAAATGGGGCCTTGCAGACAGCAGGTAAACACGAGGCAAGTGAATGGGGCCTTGCAGCCACCAGGTCAACACCAGGCAAGCGATTGGGGCCTTGCAGCCACCAGGACAACCCAGGGCAAGCGAGTGGGGCCTGGCAGCGACCAGCTTGATCCCCTGAAAGCCTATGGGGCCCTGCAGCCACCAGGTCAACCCCAGGCAAGTGAATGGGGCCTTGCAGCCACCAGGTGAACCCCATGCAAGCAAATGGGGCCTAGCAGGCACCAAGGCAAACCCAGGTAAGTGAATGGGGCCTTGCAGCCAGCCGGTCAACCCCAGGTAAGCCAATGGGGCCTTGCAGCCACCAGGTCAACCCTGGGAAGGGAATGGGGCCTGGCCCAGGTGGTGGGGGCACTCCTTGGAGGCTCTAAGTCCGGGTCGGGGGGGCACTTGATGGAAGCTTAAGGCCCTGGTGGTTGTGGGGGTCCTGCGTCTGCACTCCCGCTGGTTTTTTGGGAGTAAAGCCGAAGGGCGGCAGCAAGTCCTGCCTCCAGGACAACCCCAGGCATGCCTAGGGGGACTTTTGGAGCCCAGGTCAACCCCAGGCAAGCGAATGGGGCCTTGCAGACACCAGGTCAGCCCCATGCAAGCGAACGGGGCCTAGCAGGCACCAAGGCAAACCCAGGTATGCGAATGGGGCCTTGCAGCCAGCAGGTCAACCCCAGGTAAGCGAATGGGGTCTTGCAGCCACCAGGTCAACCTTGGGAAGGGAATGGGGCCTGGCCCAGGTGGCGGGGGCACTTGTTGGAGGCTTAAGCCCATGTGGGGGGGGCACTTAATGGAGTCTTAAGGCCCTGGTGGTTGTGCGGGTCCTGCGCCCGCACTCCCGGTGGTTTTTTAGGGAGTGAAGCCCAGGGCGGCAGCAAGTCCGTTCAGCAGGTCAACTTCAGGCATGCCTAGGGGAACTTTCCGAGCCCAGGTCAACCCTAGGCAAGCGAATGGGGCCTTGAAGCCACCAGGTCAACCCTGGGAAGGCAATGGGGTCTGGCCCAGGTTGGGGGGGCACTTGTTAGAGGCTTAAGCCCGTGTGGGGGGGGCACTTGATGGAGGCTTAAGCCCCTGGCGGTTGTGAGGGTCCTGCGTCCGTACTCCCGGTGGTTTTTAGGGAGTGAAGCCCAGGTCGGCAGCAAGTCCGGTCACCAGGTCAACCCAAGGTATGCGTAGGGACGCTTTTGGTGCCCAGGACAACCGCCGGCAAGCAAATGGGGCCTTGCAGACAGCAGGTAAACATGAGGCAAGTGAATGGGGCCTTGCAGCCACCAGGTCAACACCAGGCAAGCGATTGGGGCCTTGCAGCCACCAGGACAACCCAGGGCAAGCGAGTGGGGCCTGGCAGCGACCAGCTTGATCCCCTGAAAGCCTATGGGGCCCTGCAGCCACCAGGTCAACCCCAGGCAAGTGAATGGGGCCTTGCAGCCACCAGGTGAACCCCATGCAAGCGAATGGGGCCTAGCAGGCACCAAGGCAAACCCAGGTAAGTGAATGGGGCCTTGCAGCCAGCCGGTCAACCCCAGGTAAGCCAATGGGGCCTTGCACCCACCAGGTCAACCCTGGGAAGGGAATGGGGCCTGGCCCAGGTGGTGGGGGCACTCCTTGGAGGCTCTAAGTCCGGGTCGGGGGGGCACTTGATGGAAGCTTAAGGCCCTGGTGGTTGTGGGGGTCCTGCGTCTGCACTCCCGCTGGTTTTCTGGGAGTAAAGCCGAAGGGCGGCAGCAAGTCCTGCCTCCAGGACAACCCCAGGCATGCCTAGGGGGACTTTTGGAGCCCAGGTCAACCCCAGGCAAGCGAATGGGGCCTTGCAGACACCAGGTCAGCCCCATGCAAGCGAACGGGGCCTAGCAGGCACCAAGGCAAACCCAGGTATGCGAATGGGGCCTTGCAGCCAGCAGGTCAACCCCAGGTAAGCGAATGGGGTCTTGCAGCCACCAGGTCAACCTTGGGAAGGGAATGGGGCCTGGCCCAGGTGGCGGGGGCACTTGTTGGAGGCTTAAGCCCATGTGGGGGGGGCACTTAATGGAGTCTTAAGGCCCTGGTGGTTGTGCGGGTCCTGCGCCCGCACTCCCGGTGGTTTTTTAGGGAGTGAAGCCCAGGGCGGCAGCAAGTCCGTTCAGCAGGTCAACTTCAGGCATGCCTAGGGGAACTTTCCGAGCCCAGGTCAACCCTAGGCAAGCGAATGGGGCCTTGAAGCCACCAGGTCAACCCTGGGAAGGCAATGGGGTCTGGCCCAGGTTGGGGGGGCACTTGTTAGAGGCTTAAGCCCGTGTGGGGGGGGCACTTGATGGAGGCTTAAGCCCCTGGCGGTTGTGAGGGTCCTGCGTCCGTACTCCCGGTGGTTTTTAGGGAGTGAAGCCCAGGTCGGCAGCAAGTCCGGTCACCAGGTCAACCCAAGGTATGCGTAGGGACGCTTTTGGTGCCCAGGACAACCGCCGGCAAGCAAATGGGGCCTTGCAGACAGCAGGTAAACATGAGGCAAGTGAATGGGGCCTTGCAGCCACCAGGTCAACACCAGGCAAGCGATTGGGGCCTTGCAGCCACCAGGACAACCCAGGGCAAGCGAGTGGGGCCTGGCAGCGACCAGCTTGATCCCCTGAAAGCCTATGGGGCCCTGCAGCCACCAGGTCAACCCCAGGCAAGTGAATGGGGCCTTGCAGCCACCAGGTGAACCCCATGCAAGCGAATGGGGCCTAGCAGGCACCAAGGCAAACCCAGGTAAGTGAATGGGGCCTTGCAGCCAGCCGGTCAACCCCAGGTAAGCCAATGGGGCCTTGCAGCCACCAGGTCAACCCTGGGAAGGGAATGGGGCCTGGCCCAGGTGGTGGGGGCACTCCTTGGAGGCTCTAAGTCCGGGTCGGGGGGGCACTTGATGGAAGCTTAAGGCCCTGGTGGTTGTGGGGGTCCTGCGTCTGCACTCCCGCTGGTTTTCTGGGAGTAAAGCCGAAGGGCGGCAGCAAGTCCTGCCTCCAGGACAACCCCAGGCATGCCTAGGGGGACTTTTGGAGCCCAGGTCAACCCCAGGCAAGCGAATGGGGCCTTGCAGACACCAGGTCAGCCCCATGCAAGCGAACGGGGCCTAGCAGGCACCAAGGCAAACCCAGGTATGCGAATGGGGCCTTGCAGCCAGCAGGTCAACCACAGGTAAGCGAATGGGGTCTTACAGCCACCAGGTCAACCTTTGGAAGGGAATGGGGCTTGGCCCAGGTGGCGGGGGCACTTGTTGGAGGCTTAAGCCCATGTGGGGGGGGCACTTGATGGAGGCTTAAGGCCCTGGTGGTTGTGCGGGTCCTGCGCCCGCACTCCCGGTGGTTTTTTGGGAGTGAAGCTCAGGGCGGCAGCAAGTCCGGTCAGCAGGTCAACTACAGGCATGCCTAGGGGAACTTTTCGAGCCCAGGTCAACCCTAGGCAAGCGAATGGGGCCTTGCAGACAGCAGGGAAACTCGAGGCAAGTGAATGGGGCCTTGCAGGCAGCAGGTGAATCCCAGGCAAGCGAGTGGGGCCTTGCAGCCACCAGGACGACCCCCTGCAAGCCTATGGGGCCCTGCAGCCACCAGGTCAACCTCAGGCAAGTGAATGGGGCCTGGCCCAGGTGGCCGGGGGCACTCCTTGGAGGCTTATGTCCGGATGGGTTGGGCACTTGATGGAAGCTTAAGGCCCTGGTGGTTGTGGGGGTCCTGCGTCCGCACCCCCGGTGGTTTTTTGGGAGAGAAGACCAAGGGCAGCAGCAAGTCCGGGCTCCAGAACAACCCCAGGCATGCCTAGGTGGACTTTTGGAGCACAGGTCAACCCCAGGCAAGCGAATGGGGCCTTGCAGCCACCAGGTCAACCCAAGGCAAGCAAATGTGGCCTAGCAGGCACCAAGGCAAACCCAGGTAAGCGAATGGGGCCTTGCAGCCACCAGGTCAACCCTGGGAAGGGAATGAGGCCTGGCCCAGGTTGGGGGGGCACTTGTTGGAGGCTTAAGCCCGTGTGGGGGGGGCACTTGATGGAAGCTTAAGGCCCTGGTGGTTGTGGGGGTCCTGCGTCCGCACCCCCGGTGGTTTTTTTGGAGCGAAGACCAAGGGCAGCAGCAAGTCCGGGCTCCAGAACAACCCCAGGCATGCCTAGGTGGACTTTTGGAGCACAGGTCAACCCCAGGCAAGCGAATGGGGCCTTGCAGCCACCAGGTCAACCCAAGGCAAGCAAATGTGGCCTAGCAGGCACCAAGGCAAACCCAGGTAAGCGAATGGGGCCTTGCAGCCACCAGGTCAACCCGGGGAAGGGAATGGGGCCTGGCCCAGGTTGGGGGGGCACTTGTTGGAGGCTTAAGCCCGTGTGGGGGGGGCACTTGATGGAGGCTTAAGCCCCTGGCGGTTGTGAGGGTCCTGCGTCCGCACTCCCGGTGGTTTTTAGGGAGTGAAGCCCAGGTCGGCAGCAAGTCCGGTCACCAGGTCAACCCAAGGTATGCCTAGGGGAGCTTTTGGAGGCCAGGACAACCGCCGGCGAGCAAATGGGGCCTTGCAGACAGCAGGTAAACACGAGGCAAGTGAATGGGGCCTTGCAGCCACCAGGTCAACACCAGGCAAGCGATTGGGGCCTTGCAGCCACCAGGACAACCCAGGGCAAGCGAGTGGGGCCTGGCAGCGACCAGCTTGATCCCCTGAAAGCCTATGGGGCCCTGCAGCCACCAGGTCAACCCCAGGCAAGTGAATGGGGCCTTGCAGCCACCAGGTGAACCCCATGCAAGCAAATGGGGCCTAGCAGGCACCAAGGCAAACCCAGGTAAGTGAATGGGGCCTTGCAGCCAGCCGGTCAACCCCAGGTAAGCCAATGGGGCCTTGCAGCCACCAGGTCAACCCTGGGAAGGGAATGGGGCCTGGCCCAGGTGGTGGGGGCACTCCTTGGAGGCTCTAAGTCCGGGTCGGGGGGGCACTTGATGGAAGCTTAAGGCCCTGGTGGTTGTGGGGGTCCTGCGTCTGCACTCCCGCTGGTTTTTTGGGAGTAAAGCCGAAGGGCGGCAGCAAGTCCTGCCTCCAGGACAACCCCAGGCATGCCTAGGGGGACTTTTGGAGCCCAGGTCAACCCCAGGCAAGCGAATGGGGCCTTGCAGACACCAGGTCAGCCCCATGCAAGCGAACGGGGCCTAGCAGGCACCAAGGCAAACCCAGGTATGCGAATGGGGCCTTGCAGCCAGCAGGTCAACCCCAGGTAAGCGAATGGGGTCTTGCAGCCACCAGGTCAACCTTGGGAAGGGAATGGGGCCTGGCCCAGGTGGCGGGGGCACTTGTTGGAGGCTTAAGCCCATGTGGGGGGGGCACTTGATGGAGGCTTAAGGCCCTGGTGGTTGTGCGGGTCCTGCGCCCGCACTCCCGGTGGTTTTTTGGGAGTGAAGCTCAGGGCGGCAGCAAGTCCGGTCAGCAGGTCAACTACAGGCATGCCTAGGGGAACTTTTCGAGCCCAGGTCAACCCTAGGCAAGCGAATGGGGCCTTGCAGACAGCAGGGAAACTCGAGGCAAGTGAATGGGGCCTTGCAGACAGCAGGTGAATCCCAGGCAAGCGAGTGGGGCCTTGCAGCCACCAGGACGACCCCCTGCAAGCCTATGGGGCCCTGCAGCCACCAGGTCAACCTCAGGCAAGTGAATGGGGCCTGGCCCAGGTGGCCGGGGGCACTCCTTGGAGGCTTATGTCCGGATGGGTTGGGCACTTGATGGAAGCTTAAGGCCCTGGTGGTTGTGGGGGTCCTGCGTCCGCACCCCAGCCACCAGGTCAACCCTGGGAAGGGAATGGGGCCTGGCCCAGGTTGGGGGGGCACTTGTTGGAGGCTTAAGCCCGTGTGGGGGGGGCACTTGATGGAGGCTTAAGCCCCTGGCGGTTGTGAGGGTCCTGCGTCCGTACTCCCGGTGGTTTTTAGGGAGTGAAGCCCAGGTCGGCAGCAAGTCCGGTCACCAGGTCAACCCAAGGTATGCGTAGGGACGCTTTTGGTGCCCAGGACAACCGCCGGCAAGCAAATGGGGCCTTGCAGACAGCAGGTAAACATGAGGCAAGTGAATGGGGCCTTGCAGCCACCAGGTCAACACCAGGCAAGCGATTGGGGCCTTGCAGCCACCAGGACAACCCAGGGCAAGCGAGTGGGGCCTGGCAGCGACCAGCTTGATCCCCTGAAAGCCTATGGGGCCCTGCAGCCACCAGGTCAACCCCAGGCAAGTGAATGGGGCCTTGCAGCCACCAGGTGAACCCCATGCAAGCGAATGGGGCCTAGCAGGCACCAAGGCAAACCCAGGTAAGTGAATGGGGCCTTGCAGCCAGCCGGTCAACCCCAGGTAAGCCAATGGGGCCTTGCACCCACCAGGTCAACCCTGGGAAGGGAATGGGGCCTGGCCCAGGTGGTGGGGGCACTCCTTGGAGGCTCTAAGTCCGGGTCGGGGGGGCACTTGATGGAAGCTTAAGGCCCTGGTGGTTGTGGGGGTCCTGCGTCTGCACTCCCGCTGGTTTTTTGGGAGTAAAGCCGAAGGGCGGCAGCAAGTCCTGCCTCCAGGACAACCCCAGGCATGCCTAGGGGGACTTTTGGAGCCCAGGTCAACCCCAGGCAAGCGAATGGGGCCTTGCAGACACCAGGTCAGCCCCATGCAAGCGAACGGGGCCTAGCAGGCACCAAGGCAAACCCAGGTATGCGAATGGGGCCTTGCAGCCAGCAGGTCAACCCCAGGTAAGCGAATGGGGTCTTGCAGCCACCAGGTCAACCTTGGGAAGGGAATGGGGCCTGGCCCAGGTGGCGGGGGCACTTGTTGGAGGCTTAAGCCCATGTGGGGGGGGCACTTAATGGAGTCTTAAGGCCCTGGTGGTTGTGCGGGTCCTGCGCCCGCACTCCCGGTGGTTTTTTAGGGAGTGAAGCCCAGGGCGGCAGCAAGTCCGTTCAGCAGGTCAACTTCAGGCATGCCTAGGGGAACTTTCCGAGCCCAGGTCAACCCTAGGCAAGCGAATGGGGCCTTGAAGCCACCAGGTCAACCCTGGGAAGGCAATGGGGTCTGGCCCAGGTTGGGGGGGCACTTGTTAGAGGCTTAAGCCCGTGTGGGGGGGGCACTTGATGGAGGCTTAAGCCCCTGGCGGTTGTGAGGGTCCTGCGTCCGTACTCCCGGTGGTTTTTAGGGAGTGAAGCCCAGGTCGGCAGCAAGTCCGGTCACCAGGTCAACCCAAGGTATGCGTAGGGACGCTTTTGGTGCCCAGGACAACCGCCGGCAAGCAAATGGGGCCTTGCAGACAGCAGGTAAACATGAGGCAAGTGAATGGGGCCTTGCAGCCACCAGGTCAACACCAGGCAAGCGATTGGGGCCTTGCAGCCACCAGGACAACCCAGGGCAAGCGAGTGGGGCCTGGCAGCGACCAGCTTGATCCCCTGAAAGCCTATGGGGCCCTGCAGCCACCAGGTCAACCCCAGGCAAGTGAATGGGGCCTTGCAGCCACCAGGTGAACCCCATGCAAGCGAATGGGGCCTAGCAGGCACCAAGGCAAACCCAGGTAAGTGAATGGGGCCTTGCAGCCAGCCGGTCAACCCCAGGTAAGCCAATGGGGCCTTGCACCCACCAGGTCAACCCTGGGAAGGGAATGGGGCCTGGCCCAGGTGGTGGGGGCACTCCTTGGAGGCTCTAAGTCCGGGTCGGGGGGGCACTTGATGGAAGCTTAAGGCCCTGGTGGTTGTGGGGGTCCTGCGTCTGCACTCCCGCTGGTTTTCTGGGAGTAAAGCCGAAGGGCGGCAGCAAGTCCTGCCTCCAGGACAACCCCAGGCATGCCTAGGGGGACTTTTGGAGCCCAGGTCAACCCCAGGCAAGCGAATGGGGCCTTGCAGACACCAGGTCAGCCCCATGCAAGCGAACGGGGCCTAGCAGGCACCAAGGCAAACCCAGGTATGCGAATGGGGCCTTGCAGCCAGCAGGTCAACCCCAGGTAAGCGAATGGGGTCTTACAGCCACCAGGTCAACCTTTGGAAGGGAATGGGGCTTGGCCCAGGTGGCGGGGGCACTTGTTGGAGGCTTAAGCCCATGTGGGGGGGGCACTTGATGGAGGCTTAAGGCCCTGGTGGTTGTGCGGGTCCTGCGCCCGCACTCCCGGTGGTTTTTTGGGAGTGAAGCTCAGGGCGGCAGCAAGTCCGGTCAGCAGGTCAACTACAGGCATGCCTAGGGGAACTTTTCGAGCCCAGGTCAACCCTAGGCAAGCGAATGGGGCCTTGCAGACAGCAGGGAAACTCGAGGCAAGTGAATGGGGCCTTGCAGGCAGCAGGTGAATCCCAGGCAAGCGAGTGGGGCCTTGCAGCCACCAGGACGACCCCCTGCAAGCCTATGGGGCCCTGCAGCCACCAGGTCAACCTCAGGCAAGTGAATGGGGCCTGGCCCAGGTGGCCGGGGGCACTCCTTGGAGGCTTATGTCCGGATGGGTTGGGCACTTGATGGAAGCTTAAGGCCCTGGTGGTTGTGGGGGTCCTGCGTCCGCACCCCCGGTGGTTTTTTGGGAGAGAAGACCAAGGGCAGCAGCAAGTCCGGGCTCCAGAACAACCCCAGGCATGCCTAGGTGGACTTTTGGAGCACAGGTCAACCCCAGGCAAGCGAATGGGGCCTTGCAGCCACCAGGTCAACCCAAGGCAAGCAAATGTGGCCTAGCAGGCACCAAGGCAAACCCAGGTAAGCGAATGGGGCCTTGCAGCCACCAGGTCAACCCTGGGAAGGGAATGAGGCCTGGCCCAGGTTGGGGGGGCACTTGTTGGAGGCTTAAGCCCGTGTGGGGGGGGCACTTGATGGAAGCTTAAGGCCCTGGTGGTTGTGGGGGTCCTGCGTCCGCACCCCCGGTGGTTTTTTTGGAGCGAAGACCAAGGGCAGCAGCAAGTCCGGGCTCCAGAACAACCCCAGGCATGCCTAGGTGGACTTTTGGAGCACAGGTCAACCCCAGGCAAGCGAATGGGGCCTTGCAGCCACCAGGTCAACCCAAGGCAAGCAAATGTGGCCTAGCAGGCACCAAGGCAAACCCAGGTAAGCGAATGGGGCCTTGCAGCCACCAGGTCAACCCGGGGAAGGGAATGGGGCCTGGCCCAGGTTGGGGGGGCACTTGTTGGAGGCTTAAGCCCGTGTGGGGGGGGCACTTGATGGAGGCTTAAGCCCCTGGCGGTTGTGAGGGTCCTGCGTCCGCACTCCCGGTGGTTTTTAGGGAGTGAAGCCCAGGTCGGCAGCAAGTCCGGTCACCAGGTCAACCCAAGGTATGCCTAGGGGAGCTTTTGGAGGCCAGGACAACCGCCGGCGAGCAAATGGGGCCTTGCAGACAGCAGGTAAACACCAGGAGGCAAGTGAATGGGGCCTTGCAGCCACCAGGTCAACACCAGGCAAGCGATTGGGGCCTTGCAGCCACCAGGACAACCCAGGGCAAGCGAGTGGGGCCTGGCAGCGACCAGCTTGATCCCCTGAAAGCCTATGGGGCCCTGCAGCCACCAGGTCAACCCCAGGCAAGTGAATGGGGCCTTGCAGCCACCAGGTGAACCCCATGCAAGCGAATGGGGCCTAGCAGGCACCAAGGCAAACCCAGGTAAGTGAATGGGGCCTTGCAGCCAGCCGGTCAACCCCAGGTAAGCCAATGGGGCCTTGCAGCCACCAGGTCAACCCTGGGAAGGGAATGGGGCCTGGCCCAGGTGGTGGGGGCACTCCTTGGAGGCTCTAAGTCCGGGTCGGGGGGGCACTTGATGGAAGCTTAAGGCCCTGGTGGTTGTGGGGGTCCTGCGTCTGCACTCCCGCTGGTTTTTTGGGAGTAAAGCCGAAGGGCGGCAGCAAGTCCTGCCTCCAGGACAACCCCAGGCATGCCTAGGGGGACTTTTGGAGCCCAGGTCAACCCCAGGCAAGCGAATGGGGCCTTGCAGACACCAGGTCAGCCCCATGCAAGCGAACGGGGCCTAGCAGGCACCAAGGCAAACCCAGGTATGCGAATGGGGCCTTGCAGCCAGCAGGTCAACCCCAGGTAAGCGAATGGGGTCTTGCAGCCACCAGGTCAACCTTGGGAAGGGAATGGGGCCTGGCCCAGGTGGCGGGGGCACTTGTTGGAGGCTTAAGCCCATGTGGGGGGGGCACTTGATGGAGGCTTAAGGCCCTGGTGGTTGTGCGGGTCCTGCGCCCGCACTCCCGGTGGTTTTTTGGGAGTGAAGCTCAGGGCGGCAGCAAGTCCGGTCAGCAGGTCAACTACAGGCATGCCTAGGGGAACTTTTCGAGCCCAGGTCAACCCTAGGCAAGCGAATGGGGCCTTGCAGACAGCAGGGAAACTCGAGGCAAGTGAATGGGGCCTTGCAGACAGCAGGTGAATCCCAGGCAAGCGAGTGGGGCCTTGCAGCCACCAGGACGACCCCCTGCAAGCCTATGGGGCCCTGCAGCCACCAGGTCAACCTCAGGCAAGTGAATGGGGCCTGGCCCAGGTGGCCGGGGGCACTCCTTGGAGGCTTATGTCCGGATGGGTTGGGCACTTGATGGAAGCTTAAGGCCCTGGTGGTTGTGGGGGTCCTGCGTCCGCACCCCCGGTGGTTTTTTGGGAGAGAAGACCAAGGGCAGCAGCAAGTCCGGGCTCCAGAACAACCCCAGGCATGCCTAGGTGGACTTTTGGAGCACAGGTCAACCCCAGGCAAGCGAATGGGGCCTTGCAGCCACCAGGTCAACCCAAGGCAAGCAAATGTGGCCTAGCAGGCACCAAGGCAAACCCAGGTAAGCGAATGGGGCCTTGCAGCCACCAGGTCAACCCTGGGAAGGGAATGAGGCCTGGCCCAGGTTGGGGGGGCACTTGTTGGAGGCTTAAGCCCGTGTGGGGGGGGCACTTGATGGAAGCTTAAGGCCCTGGTGGTTGTGGGGGTCCTGCGTCCGCACCCCCGGTGGTTTTTTTGGAGCGAAGACCAAGGGCAGCAGCAAGTCCGGGCTCCAGAACAACCCCAGGCATGCCTAGGTGGACTTTTGGAGCACAGGTCAACCCCAGGCAAGCGAATGGGGCCTTGCAGCCACCAGGTCAACCCAAGGCAAGCAAATGTGGCCTAGCAGGCACCAAGGCAAACCCAGGTAAGCGAATGGGGCCTTGCAGCCACCAGGTCAACCCTGGGAAGGGAATGGGGCCTGGCCCAGGTTGGGGGGGCACTTGTTGGAGGCTTAAGCCCGTGTGGGGGGGGCACTTGATGGAGGCTTAAGCCCCTGGCGGTTGTGAGGGTCCTGCGTCCGCACTCCCGGTGGTTTTTAGGGAGTGAAGCCCAGGTCGGCAGCAAGTCCGGTCACCAGGTCAACCCAAGGTATGCCTAGGGGAGCTTTTGGAGGCCAGGACAACCGCCGGCGAGCAAATGGGGCCTTGCAGACAGCAGGTAAACATGAGGCAAGTGAATGGGGCCTTGCAGCCACCAGGTCAACACCAGGCAAGCGATTGGGGCCTTGCAGCCACCAGGACAACCCAGGGCAAGCGAGTGGGGCCTGGCAGCGACCAGCTTGATCCCCTGAAAGCCTATGGGGCCCTGCAGCCACCAGGTCAACCCCAGGCAAGTGAATGGGGCCTTGCAGCCACCAGGTGAACCCCATGCAAGCAAATGGGGCCTAGCAGGCACCAAGGCAAACCCAGGTAAGTGAATGGGGCCTTGCAGCCAGCCGGTCAACCCCAGGTAAGCCAATGGGGCCTTGCAGCCACCAGGTCAACCCTGGGAAGGGAATGGGGCCTGGCCCAGGTGGTGGGGGCACTCCTTGGAGGCTCTAAGTCCGGGTCGGGGGGGCACTTGATGGAAGCTTAAGGCCCTGGTGGTTGTGGGGGTCCTGCGTCTGCACTCCCGCTGGTTTTTTGGGAGTAAAGCCGAAGGGCGGCAGCAAGTCCTGCCTCCAGGACAACCCCAGGCATGCCTAGGGGGACTTTTGGAGCCCAGGTCAACCCCAGGCAAGCGAATGGGGCCTTGCAGACACCAGGTCAGCCCCATGCAAGCGAACGGGGCCTAGCAGGCACCAAGGCAAACCCAGGTATGCGAATGGGGCCTTGCAGCCAGCAGGTCAACCCCAGGTAAGCGAATGGGGTCTTGCAGCCACCAGGTCAACCTTGGGAAGGGAATGGGGCCTGGCCCAGGTGGCGGGGGCACTTGTTGGAGGCTTAAGCCCATGTGGGGGGGGCACTTGATGGAGGCTTAAGGCCCTGGTGGTTGTGCGGGTCCTGCGCCCGCACTCCCGGTGGTTTTTTAGGGAGTGAAGCCCAGGGCGGCAGCAAGTCCGTTCAGCAGGTCAACTTCAGGCATGCCTAGGGGAACTTTCCGAGCCCAGGTCAACCCTAGGCAAGCGAATGGGGCCTTGCAGACAGCAGGGAAACTCGAGGCAAGTGAATGGGGCCTTGCAGACAGCAGGTGAATCCCAGGCAAGCGAGTGGGGCCTTGCAGCCACCAGGACGACCCCCTGCAAGCCTATGGGGCCCTGCAGCCACCAGGTAGCTTAAGGCCCTGGTGGTTGTGGGGGTCCTGCGTCCGCACCCCCGGTGGTTTTTTGGGAGAGAAGACCAAGGGCAGCAGCAAGTCCGGGCTCCAGAACAACCCCAGGCATGCCTAGGTGGACTTTTGGAGCACAGGTCAACCCCAGGCAAGCGAATGGGGCCTTGCAGCCACCAGGTCAACCCAAGGCAAGCAAATGTGGCCTAGCAGGCACCAAGGCAAACCCAGGTAAGCGAATGGGGCCTTGCAGCCACCAGGTCAACCCTGGGAAGGCAATGGGGTCTGGCCCAGGTTGGGGGGGCACTTGTTGGAGGCTTAAGCCCGTGGTTGGAGGCTTAAGCCCGTGTGGGGGGGGCACTTGATGGAGGCTTAAGCCCCTGGCGGTTGTGAGGGTCCTGCGTCCGCACTCCCGGTGGTTTTTAGGGAGTGAAGCCCAGGTCGGCAGCAAGTCCGGTCACCAGGTCAACCCAAGGTATGCCTAGGGAGCTTTTGGAGCCCAGGACAACCGCCGGCGAGCAAATGGGGCCTTGCAGACAGCAGGTAAACATGAGGCAAGTGAATGGGGCCTTGCAGCCACCAGGTCAACACCAGGCAAGCGATTGGGGCCTTGCAGCCACCAGGACAACCCAGGGCAAGCGAGTGGGGCCTGGCAGCGACCAGCTTGATCCCCTGAAAGCCTATGGGGCCCTGCAGCCACCAGGTCAACCCCAGGCAAGTGAATGGGGCCTTGCAGCCACCAGGTGAACCCCATGCAAGCGAATGGGGCCTAGCAGGCACCAAGGCAAACCCAGGTAAGTGAATGGGGCCTTGCAGCCAGCCGGTCAACCCCAGGTAAGCCAATGGGGCCTTGCAGCCACCAGGTCAACCCTGGGAAGGGAATGGGGCCTGGCCCAGGTGGTGGGGGCACTCCTTGGAGGCTCTAAGTCCGGGTCGGGGGGGCACTTGATGGAAGCTTAAGGCCCTGGTGGTTGTGGGGGTCCTGCGTCTGCACTCCCGCTGGTTTTCTGGGAGTAAAGCCGAAGGGCGGCAGCAAGTCCTGCCTCCAGGACAACCCCAGGCATGCCTAGGGGGACTTTTGGAGCCCAGGTCAACCCCAGGCAAGCGAATGGGGCCTTGCAGACACCAGGTCAGCCCCATGCAAGCGAACGGGGCCTAGCAGGCACCAAGGCAAACCCAGGTATGCGAATGGGGCCTTGCAGCCAGCAGGTCAACCCCAGGTAAGCGAATGGGGTCTTGCAGCCACCAGGTCAACCTTGGGAAGGGAATGGGGCCTGGCCCAGGTGGCGGGGGCACTTGTTGGAGGCTTAAGCCCATGTGGGGGGGGCACTTGATGGAGGCTTAAGGCCCTGGTGGTTGTGCGGGTCCTGCGCCCGCACTCCCGGTGGTTTTTTGGGAGTGAAGCTCAGGGCGGCAGCAAGTCCGGTCAGCAGGTCAACTACAGGCATGCCTAGGGGAACTTTTCGAGCCCAGGTCAACCCTAGGCAAGCGAATGGGGCCTTGCAGACAGCAGGGAAACTCGAGGCAAGTGAATGGGGCCTTGCAGACAGCAGGTGAATCCCAGGCAAGCGAGTGGGGCCTTGCAGCCACCAGGACGACCCCCTGCAAGCCTATGGGGCCCTGCAGCCACCAGGTCAACCTCAGGCAAGTGAATGGGGCCTGGCCCAGGTGGCCGGGGGCACTCCTTGGAGGCTTATGTCCGGATGGGTTGGGCACTTGATGGAAGCTTAAGGCCCTGGTGGTTGTGGGGGTCCTGCGTCCGCACCCCCGGTGGTTTTTTGGGAGAGAAGACCAAGGGCAGCAGCAAGTCCGGGCTCCAGAACAACCCCAGGCATGCCTAGGTGGACTTTTGGAGCACAGGTCAACCCCAGGCAAGCGAATGGGGCCTTGCAGCCACCAGGTCAACCCAAGGCAAGCAAATGTGGCCTAGCAGGCACCAAGGCAAACCCAGGTAAGCGAATGGGGCCTTGCAGCCACCAGGTCAACCCTGGGAAGGGAATGAGGCCTGGCCCAGGTTGGGGGGGCACTTGTTGGAGGCTTAAGCCCGTGTGGGGGGGGCACTTGATGGAAGCTTAAGGCCCTGGTGGTTGTGGGGGTCCTGCGTCCGCACCCCCGGTGGTTTTTTTGGAGCGAAGACCAAGGGCCCAGGCAAGCGAATGGGGCCTTGCAGCCACCAGGTCAACCCAAGGCAAGCAAATGTGGCCTAGCAGGCACCAAGGCAAACCCAGGTAAGCGAATGGGGCCTTGCAGCCACCAGGTCAACCCTGGGAAGGGAATGGGGCCTGGCCCAGGTTGGGGGGGCACTTGTTGGAGGCTTAAGCCCGTGTGGGGGGGGCACTTGATGGAGGCTTAAGCCCCTGGCGGTTGTGAGGGTCCTGCGTCCGCACTCCCGGTGGTTTTTAGGGAGTGAAGCCCAGGTCGGCAGCAAGTCCGGTCACCAGGTCAACCCAAGGTATGCCTAGGGGAGCTTTTGGAGGCCAGGACAACCGCCGGCGAGCAAATGGGGCCTTGCAGACAGCAGGTAAACACGAGGCAAGTGAATGGGGCCTTGCAGCCACCAGGTCAACACCAGGCAAGCGATTGGGGCCTTGCAGCCACCAGGACAACCCAGGGCAAGCGAGTGGGGCCTGGCAGCGACCAGCTTGATCCCCTGAAAGCCTATGGGGCCCTGCAGCCACCAGGTCAACCCCAGGCAAGTGAATGGGGCCTTGCAGCCACCAGGTGAACCCCATGCAAGCGAATGGGGCCTAGCAGGCACCAAGGCAAACCCAGGTAAGTGAATGGGGCCTTGCAGCCAGCCGGTCAACCCCAGGTAAGCCAATGGGGCCTTGCACCCACCAGGTCAACCCTGGGAAGGGAATGGGGCCTGGCCCAGGTGGTGGGGGCACTCCTTGGAGGCTCTAAGTCCGGGTCGGGGGGGCACTTGATGGAAGCTTAAGGCCCTGGTGGTTGTGGGGGTCCTGCGTCTGCACTCCCGCTGGTTTTCTGGGAGTAAAGCCGAAGGGCGGCAGCAAGTCCTGCCTCCAGGACAACCCCAGGCATGCCTAGGGGGACTTTTGGAGCCCAGGTCAACCCCAGGCAAGCGAATGGGGCCTTGCAGACACCAGGTCAGCCCCATGCAAGCGAACGGGGCCTAGCAGGCACCAAGGCAAACCCAGGTATGCGAATGGGGCCTTGCAGCCAGCAGGTCAACCCCAGGTAAGCGAATGGGGTCTTGCAGCCACCAGGTCAACCTTGGGAAGGGAATGGGGCCTGGCCCAGGTGGCGGGGGCACTTGTTGGAGGCTTAAGCCCATGTGGGGGGGGCACTTGATGGAGTCTTAAGGCCCTGGTGGTTGTGCGGGTCCTGCGCCCGCACTCCCGGTGGTTTTTTAGGGAGTGAAGCCCAGGGCGGCAGCAAGTCCGTTCAGCAGGTCAACTTCAGGCATGCCTAGGGGAACTTTCCGAGCCCAGGTCAACCCTAGGCAAGCGAATGGGGCCTTGAACCCCCTGCAAGCCTATGGGGCCCTGCAGCCACCAGGTCAACCTCAGGCAAGTGAATGGGGCCTGGCCCAGGTGGCCGGGGGCACTCCTTGGAGGCTTATGTCCGGATGGGTTGGGCACTTGATGGAAGCTTAAGGCCCTGGTGGTTGTGGGGGTCCTGCGTCCGCACCCCCGGTGGTTTTTTGGGAGAGAAGACCAAGGGCAGCAGCAAGTCCGGGCTCCAGAACAACCCCAGGCATGCCTAGGTGGACTTTTGGAGCACAGGTCAACCCCAGGCAAGCGAATGGGGCCTTGCAGCCACCAGGTCAACCCAAGGCAAGCAAATGTGGCCTAGCAGGCACCAAGGCAAACCCAGGTAAGCGAATGGGGCCTTGCAGCCACCAGGTCAACCCTGGGAAGGGAATGAGGCCTGGCCCAGGTTGGGGGGGCACTTGTTGGAGGCTTAAGCCCGTGTGGGGGGGGCACTTGATGGAAGCTTAAGGCCCTGGTGGTTGTGGGGGTCCTGCGTCAGCCACCAGGTCAACCCTGGGAAGGCAATGGGGTCTGGCCCAGGTTGGGGGGGCACTTGTTAGAGGCTTAAGCCCGTGTGGGGGGGGCACTTGATGGAGGCTTAAGCCCCTGGCGGTTGTGAGGGTCCTGCGTCCGTACTCCCGGTGGTTTTTAGGGAGTGAAGCCCAGGTCGGCAGCAAGTCCGGTCACCAGGTCAACCCAAGGTATGCGTAGGGACGCTTTTGGTGCCCAGGACAACCGCCGGCAAGCAAATGGGGCCTTGCAGACAGCAGGTAAACATGAGGCAAGTGAATGGGGCCTTGCAGCCACCAGGTCAACACCAGGCAAGCGATTGGGGCCTTGCAGCCACCAGGACAACCCAGGGCAAGCGAGTGGGGCCTGGCAGCGACCAGCTTGATCCCCTGAAAGCCTATGGGGCCCTGCAGCCACCAGGTCAACCCCAGGCAAGTGAATGGGGCCTTGCAGCCACCAGGTGAACCCCATGCAAGCGAATGGGGCCTAGCAGGCACCAAGGCAAACCCAGGTAAGTGAATGGGGCCTTGCAGCCAGCCGGTCAACCCCAGGTAAGCCAATGGGGCCTTGCAGCCACCAGGTCAACCCTGGGAAGGGAATGGGGCCTGGCCCAGGTGGTGGGGGCACTCCTTGGAGGCTCTAAGTCCGGGTCGGGGGGGCACTTGATGGAAGCTTAAGGCCCTGGTGGTTGTGGGGGTCCTGCGTCTGCACTCCCGCTGGTTTTCTGGGAGTAAAGCCGAAGGGCGGCAGCAAGTCCTGCCTCCAGGACAACCCCAGGCATGCCTAGGGGGACTTTTGGAGCCCAGGTCAACCCCAGGCAAGCGAATGGGGCCTTGCAGACACCAGGTCAGCCCCATGCAAGCGAACGGGGCCTAGCAGGCACCAAGGCAAACCCAGGTATGCGAATGGGGCCTTGCAGCCAGCAGGTCAACCCCAGGTAAGCGAATGGGGTCTTACAGCCACCAGGTCAACCTTGGGAAGGGAATGGGGCTTGGCCCAGGTGGCGGGGGCACTTGTTGGAGGCTTAAGCCCATGTGGGGGGGGCACTTGATGGAGGCTTAAGGCCCTGGTGGTTGTGCGGGTCCTGCGCCCGCACTCCCGGTGGTTTTTTGGGAGTGAAGCTCAGGGCGGCAGCAAGTCCGGTCAGCAGGTCAACTACAGGCATGCCTAGGGGAACTTTTCGAGCCCAGGTCAACCCTAGGCAAGCGAATGGGGCCTTGCAGACAGCAGGGAAACTCGAGGCAAGTGAATGGGGCCTTGCAGACAGCAGGTGAATCCCAGGCAAGCGAGTGGGGCCTTGCAGCCACCAGGACGACCCCCTGCAAGCCTATGGGGCCCTGCAGCCACCAGGTCAACCTCAGGCAAGTGAATGGGGCCTGGCCCAGGTGGCCGGGGGCACTCCTTGGAGGCTTATGTCCGGATGGGTTGGGCACTTGATGGAAGCTTAAGGCCCTGGTGGTTGTGGGGGTCCTGCGTCCGCACCCCCGGTGGTTTTTTGGGAGAGAAGACCAAGGGCAGCAGCAAGTCCGGGCTCCAGAACAACCCCAGGCATGCCTAGGTGGACTTTTGGAGCACAGGTCAACCCCAGGCAAGCGAATGGGGCCTTGCAGCCACCAGGTCAACCCAAGGCAAGCAAATGTGGCCTAGCAGGCACCAAGGCAAACCCAGGTAAGCGAATGGGGCCTTGCAGCCACCAGGTCAACCCTGGGAAGGGAATGAGGCCTGGCCCAGGTTGGGGGGGCACTTGTTGGAGGCTTAAGCCCGTGTGGGGGGGGCACTTGATGGAAGCTTAAGGCCCTGGTGGTTGTGGGGGTCCTGCGTCCGCACCCCCGGTGGTTTTTTTGGAGCGAAGACCAAGGGCAGCAGCAAGTCCGGGCTCCAGAACAACCCCAGGCATGCCTAGGTGGACTTTTGGAGCACAGGTCAACCCCAGGCAAGCGAATGGGGCCTTGCAGCCACCAGGTCAACCCAAGGCAAGCAAATGTGGCCTAGCAGGCACCAAGGCAAACCCAGGTAAGCGAATGGGGCCTTGCAGCCACCAGGTCAACCCGGGGAAGGGAATGGGGCCTGGCCCAGGTTGGGGGGGCACTTGTTGGAGGCTTAAGCCCGTGTGGGGGGGGCACTTGATGGAGGCTTAAGCCCCTGGCGGTTGTGAGGGTCCTGCGTCCGCACTCCCGGTGGTTTTTAGGGAGTGAAGCCCAGGTCGGCAGCAAGTCCGGTCACCAGGTCAACCCAAGGTATGCCTAGGGGAGCTTTTGGAGGCCAGGACAACCGCCGGCGAGCAAATGGGGCCTTGCAGACAGCAGGTAAACACGAGGCAAGTGAATGGGGCCTTGCAGCCACCAGGTCAACACCAGGCAAGTGAATGGGGCCTTGCAGCCACCAGGTCAACACCAGGCAAGCGATTGGGGCCTTGCAGCCACCAGGACAACCCAGGGCAAGCGAGTGGGGCCTGGCAGCGACCAGCTTGATCCCCTGAAAGCCTATGGGGCCCTGCAGCCACCAGGTCAACCCCAGGCAAGTGAATGGGGCATTGCAGCCACCAGGTGAACCCCATGCAAGCAAATGGGGCCTAGCAGGCACCAAGGCAAACCCAGGTAAGTGAATGGGGCCTTGCAGCCAGCCGGTCAACCCCAGGTAAGCCAATGGGGCCTTGCAGCCACCAGGTCAACCCTGGGAAGGGAATGGGGCCTGGCCCAGGTGGTGGGGGCACTCCTTGGAGGCTCTAAGTCCGGGTCGGGGGGGCACTTGATGGAAGCTTAAGGCCCTGGTGGTTGTGGGGGTCCTGCGTCTGCACTCCCGCTGGTTTTTTGGGAGTAAAGCCGAAGGGCGGCAGCAAGTCCTGCCTCCAGGACAACCCCAGGCATGCCTAGGGGGACTTTTGGAGCCCAGGTCAACCCCAGGCAAGCGAATGGGGCCTTGCAGACACCAGGTCAGCCCCATGCAAGCGAACGGGGCCTAGCAGGCACCAAGGCAAACCCAGGTATGCGAATGGGGCCTTGCAGCCAGCAGGTCAACCCCAGGTAAGCGAATGGGGTCTTGCAGCCACCAGGTCAACCTTGGGAAGGGAATGGGGCCTGGCCCAGGTGGCGGGGGCACTTGTTGGAGGCTTAAGCCCATGTGGGGGGGGCACTTAATGGAGTCTTAAGGCCCTGGTGGTTGTGCGGGTCCTGCGCCCGCACTCCCGGTGGTTTTTTAGGGAGTGAAGCCCAGGGCGGCAGCAAGTCCGTTCAGCAGGTCAACTTCAGGCATGCCTAGGGGAACTTTCCGAGCCCAGGTCAACCCTAGGCAAGCGAATGGGGCCTTGAAGCCACCAGGTCAACCCTGGGAAGGCAATGGGGTCTGGCCCAGGTTGGGGGGGCACTTGTTAGAGGCTTAAGCCCGTGTGGGGGGGGCACTTGATGGAGGCTTAAGCCCCTGGCGGTTGTGAGGGTCCTGCGTCCGTACTCCCGGTGGTTTTTAGGGAGTGAAGCCCAGGTCGGCAGCAAGTCCGGTCACCAGGTCAACCCAAGGTATGCGTAGGGACGCTTTTGGTGCCCAGGACAACCGCCGGCAAGCAAATGGGGCCTTGCAGACAGCAGGTAAACATGAGGCAAGTGAATGGGGCCTTGCAGCCACCAGGTCAACACCAGGCAAGCGATTGGGGCCTTGCAGCCACCAGGACAACCCAGGGCAAGCGAGTGGGGCCTGGCAGCGACCAGCTTGATCCCCTGAAAGCCTATGGGGCCCTGCAGCCACCAGGTCAACCCCAGGCAAGTGAATGGGGCCTTGCAGCCACCAGGTGAACCCCATGCAAGCGAATGGGGCCTAGCAGGCACCAAGGCAAACCCAGGTAAGTGAATGGGGCCTTGCAGCCAGCCGGTCAACCCCAGGTAAGCCAATGGGGCCTTGCAGCCACCAGGTCAACCCTGGGAAGGGAATGGGGCCTGGCCCAGGTGGTGGGGGCACTCCTTGGAGGCTCTAAGTCCGGGTCGGGGGGGCACTTGATGGAAGCTTAAGGCCCTGGTGGTTGTGGGGGTCCTGCGTCTGCACTCCCGCTGGTTTTCTGGGAGTAAAGCCGAAGGGCGGCAGCAAGTCCTGCCTCCAGGACAACCCCAGGCATGCCTAGGGGGACTTTTGGAGCCCAGGTCAACCCCAGGCAAGCGAATGGGGCCTTGCAGACACCAGGTCAGCCCCATGCAAGCGAACGGGGCCTAGCAGGCACCAAGGCAAACCCAGGTATGCGAATGGGGCCTTGCAGCCAGCAGGTCAACCCCAGGTAAGCGAATGGGGTCTTGCAGCCACCAGGTCAACCTTGGGAAGGGAATGGGGCTTGGCCCAGGTGGCGGGGGCACTTGTTGGAGGCTTAAGCCCATGTGGGGGGGGCACTTGATGGAGGCTTAAGGCCCTGGTGGTTGTGCGGGTCCTGCGCCCGCACTCCCGGTGGTTTTTTGGGAGTGAAGCTCAGGGCGGCAGCAAGTCCGGTCAGCAGGTCAACTACAGGCATGCCTAGGGGAACTTTTCGAGCCCAGGTCAACCCTAGGCAAGCGAATGGGGCCTTGCAGACAGCAGGGAAACTCGAGGCAAGTGAATGGGGCCTTGCAGACAGCAGGTGAATCCCAGGCAAGCGAGTGGGGCCTTGCAGCCACCAGGACGACCCCCTGCAAGCCTATGGGGCCCTGCAGCCACCAGGTCAACCTCAGGCAAGTGAATGGGGCCTGGCCCAGGTGGCCGGGGGCACTCCTTGGAGGCTTATGTCCGGATGGGTTGGGCACTTGATGGAAGCTTAAGGCCCTGGTGGTTGTGGGGGTCCTGCGTCCGCACCCCCGGTGGTTTTTTGGGAGAGAAGACCAAGGGCAGCAGCAAGTCCGGGCTCCAGAACAACCCCAGGCATGCCTAGGTGGACTTTTGGAGCACAGGTCAACCCCAGGCAAGCGAATGGGGCCTTGCAGCCACCAGGTCAACCCAAGGCAAGCAAATGTGGCCTAGCAGGCACCAAGGCAAACCCAGGTAAGCGAATGGGGCCTTGCAGCCACCAGGTCAACCCTGGGAAGGGAATGAGGCCTGGCCCAGGTTGGGGGGGCACTTGTTGGAGGCTTAAGCCCGTGTGGGGGGGGCACTTGATGGAAGCTTAAGGCCCTGGTGGTTGTGGGGGTCCTGCGTCCGCACCCCCGGTGGTTTTTTTGGAGCGAAGACCAAGGGCAGCAGCAAGTCCGGGCTCCAGAACAACCCCAGGCATGCCTAGGTGGACTTTTGGAGCACAGGTCAACCCCAGGCAAGCGAATGGGGCCTTGCAGCCACCAGGTCAACCCAAGGCAAGCAAATGTGGCCTAGCAGGCACCAAGGCAAACCCAGGTAAGCGAATGGGGCCTTGCAGCCACCAGGTCAACCCTGGGAAGGGAATGGGGCCTGGCCCAGGTTGGGGGGGCACTTGTTGGAGGCTTAAGCCCGTGTGGGGGGGGCACTTGATGGAGGCTTAAGCCCCTGGCGGTTGTGAGGGTCCTGCGTCCGCACTCCCGGTGGTTTTTAGGGAGTGAAGCCCAGGTCGGCAGCAAGTCCGGTCACCAGGTCAACCCAAGGTATGCCTAGGGGAGCTTTTGGAGGCCAGGACAACCGCCGGCGAGCAAATGGGGCCTTGCAGACAGCAGGTAAACACGAGGCAAGTGAATGGGGCCTTGCAGCCACCAGGTCAACACCAGGCAAGCGATTGGGGCCTTGCAGCCACCAGGACAACCCAGGGCAAGCGAGTGGGGCCTGGCAGCGACCAGCTTGATCCCCTGAAAGCCTATGGGGCCCTGCAGCCACCAGGTCAACCCCAGGCAAGTGAATGGGGCCTTGCAGCCACCAGGTGAACCCCATGCAAGCGAATGGGGCCTAGCAGGCACCAAGGCAAACCCAGGTAAGTGAATGGGGCCTTGCAGCCAGCCGGTCAACCCCAGGTAAGCCAATGGGGCCTTGCACCCACCAGGTCAACCCTGGGAAGGGAATGGGGCCTGGCCCAGGTGGTGGGGGCACTCCTTGGAGGCTCTAAGTCCGGGTCGGGGGGGCACTTGATGGAAGCTTAAGGCCCTGGTGGTTGTGGGGGTCCTGCGTCTGCACTCCCGCTGGTTTTTTGGGAGTAAAGCCGAAGGGCGGCAGCAAGTCCTGCCTCCAGGACAACCCCAGGCATGCCTAGGGGGACTTTTGGAGCCCAGGTCAACCCCAGGCAAGCGAATGGGGCCTTGCAGACACCAGGTCAGCCCCATGCAAGCGAACGGGGCCTAGCAGGCACCAAGGCAAACCCAGGTATGCGAATGGGGCCTTGCAGCCAGCAGGTCAACCCCAGGTAAGCGAATGGGGTCTTGCAGCCACCAGGTCAACCTTGGGAAGGGAATGGGGCTTGGCCCAGGTGGCGGGGGCACTTGTTGGAGGCTTAAGCCCATGTGGGGGGGGCACTTGATGGAGGCTTAAGGCCCTGGTGGTTGTGCGGGTCCTGCGCCCGCACTCCCGGTGGTTTTTTGGGAGTGAAGCTCAGGGCGGCAGCAAGTCCGGTCAGCAGGTCAACTACAGGCATGCCTAGGGGAACTTTTCGAGCCCAGGTCAACCCTAGGCAAGCGAATGGGGCCTTGCAGACAGCAGGGAAACTCGAGGCAAGTGAATGGGGCCTTGCAGACAGCAGGTGAATCCCAGGCAAGCGAGTGGGGCCTTGCAGCCACCAGGACGACCCCCTGCAAGCCTATGGGGCCCTGCAGCCACCAGGTCAACCTCAGGCAAGTGAATGGGGCCTGGCCCAGGTGGCCGGGGGCACTCCTTGGAGGCTTATGTCCGGATGGGTTGGGCACTTGATGGAAGCTTAAGGCCCTGGTGGTTGTGGGGGTCCTGCGTCCGCACCCCCGGTGGTTTTTTGGGAGAGAAGACCAAGGGCAGCAGCAAGTCCGGGCTCCAGAACAACCCCAGGCATGCCTAGGTGGACTTTTGGAGCACAGGTCAACCCCAGGCAAGCGAATGGGGCCTTGCAGCCACCAGGTCAACCCAAGGCAAGCAAATGTGGCCTAGCAGGCACCAAGGCAAACCCAGGTAAGCGAATGGGGCCTTGCAGCCACCAGGTCAACCCTGGGAAGGGAATGAGGCCTGGCCCAGGTTGGGGGGGCACTTGTTGGAGGCTTAAGCCCGTGTGGGGGGGGCACTTGATGGAAGCTTAAGGCCCTGGTGGTTGTGGGGGTCCTGCGTCCGCACCCCCGGTGGTTTTTTTGGAGCGAAGACCAAGGGCAGCAGCAAGTCCGGGCTCCAGAACAACCCCAGGCATGCCTAGGTGGACTTTTGGAGCACAGGTCAACCCCAGGCAAGCGAATGGGGCCTTGCAGCCACCAGGTCAACCCAAGGCAAGCAAATGTGGCCTAGCAGGCACCAAGGCAAACCCAGGTAAGCGAATGGGGCCTTGCAGCCACCAGGTCAACCCTGGGAAGGGAATGGGGCCTGGCCCAGGTTGGGGGGGCACTTGTTGGAGGCTTAAGCCCGTGTGGGGGGGGCACTTGATGGAGGCTTAAGCCCCTGGCGGTTGTGAGGGTCCTGCGTCCGCACTCCCGGTGGTTTTTAGGGAGTGAAGCCCAGGTCGGCAGCAAGTCCGGTCACCAGGTCAACCCAAGGTATGCCTAGGGGAGCTTTTGGAGGCCAGGACAACCGCCGGCGAGCAAATGGGGCCTTGCAGACAGCAGGTAAACACGAGGCAAGTGAATGGGGCCTTGCAGCCACCAGGTCAACACCAGGCAAGCGATTGGGGCCTTGCAGCCACCAGGACAACCCAGGGCAAGCGAGTGGGGCCTGGCAGCGACCAGCTTGATCCCCTGAAAGCCTATGGGGCCCTGCAGCCACCAGGTCAACCCCAGGCAAGTGAATGGGGCCTTGCAGCCACCAGGTGAACCCCATGCAAGCAAATGGGGCCTAGCAGGCACCAAGGCAAACCCAGGTAAGTGAATGGGGCCTTGCAGCCAGCCGGTCAACCCCAGGTAAGCCAATGGGGCCTTGCAGCCACCAGGTCAACCCTGGGAAGGGAATGGGGCCTGGCCCAGGTGGTGGGGGCACTCCTTGGAGGCTCTAAGTCCGGGTCGGGGGGGCACTTGATGGAAGCTTAAGGCCCTGGTGGTTGTGGGGGTCCTGCGTCTGCACTCCCGCTGGTTTTTTGGGAGTAAAGCCGAAGGGCGGCAGCAAGTCCTGCCTCCAGGACAACCCCAGGCATGCCTAGGGGGACTTTTGGAGCCCAGGTCAACCCCAGGCAAGCGAATGGGGCCTTGCAGACACCAGGTCAGCCCCATGCAAGCGAACGGGGCCTAGCAGGCACCAAGGCAAACCCAGGTATGCGAATGGGGCCTTGCAGCCAGCAGGTCAACCCCAGGTAAGCGAATGGGGTCTTGCAGCCACCAGGTCAACCTTGGGAAGGGAATGGGGCCTGGCCCAGGTGGCGGGGGCACTTGTTGGAGGCTTAAGCCCATGTGGGGGGGGCACTTAATGGAGTCTTAAGGCCCTGGTGGTTGTGCGGGTCCTGCGCCCGCACTCCCGGTGGTTTTTTAGGGAGTGAAGCCCAGGGCGGCAGCAAGTCCGTTCAGCAGGTCAACTTCAGGCATGCCTAGGGGAACTTTCCGAGCCCAGGTCAACCCTAGGCAAGCGAATGGGGCCTTGAAGCCACCAGGTCAACCCTGGGAAGGCAATGGGGTCTGGCCCAGGTTGGGGGGGCACTTGTTAGAGGCTTAAGCCCGTGTGGGGGGGGCACTTGATGGAGGCTTAAGCCCCTGGCGGTTGTGAGGGTCCTGCGTCCGTACTCCCGGTGGTTTTTAGGGAGTGAAGCCCAGGTCGGCAGCAAGTCCGGTCACCAGGTCAACCCAAGGTATGCGTAGGGACGCTTTTGGTGCCCAGGACAACCGCCGGCAAGCAAATGGGGCCTTGCAGACAGCAGGTAAACATGAGGCAAGTGAATGGGGCCTTGCAGCCACCAGGTCAACACCAGGCAAGCGATTGGGGCCTTGCAGCCACCAGGACAACCCAGGGCAAGCGAGTGGGGCCTGGCAGCGACCAGCTTGATCCCCTGAAAGCCTATGGGGCCCTGCAGCCACCAGGTCAACCCCAGGCAAGTGAATGGGGCCTTGCAGCCACCAGGTGAACCCCATGCAAGCGAATGGGGCCTAGCAGGCACCAAGGCAAACCCAGGTAAGTGAATGGGGCCTTGCAGCCAGCCGGTCAACCCCAGGTAAGCCAATGGGGCCTTGCACCCACCAGGTCAACCCTGGGAAGGGAATGGGGCCTGGCCCAGGTGGTGGGGGCACTCCTTGGAGGCTCTAAGTCCGGGTCGGGGGGGCACTTGATGGAAGCTTAAGGCCCTGGTGGTTGTGGGGGTCCTGCGTCTGCACTCCCGCTGGTTTTCTGGGAGTAAAGCCGAAGGGCGGCAGCAAGTCCTGCCTCCAGGACAACCCCAGGCATGCCTAGGGGGACTTTTGGAGCCCAGGTCAACCCCAGGCAAGCGAATGGGGCCTTGCAGACACCAGGTCAGCCCCATGCAAGCGAACGGGGCCTAGCAGGCACCAAGGCAAACCCAGGTATGCGAATGGGGCCTTGCAGCCAGCAGGTCAACCCCAGGTAAGCGAATGGGGTCTTGCAGCCACCAGGTCAACCTTGGGAAGGGAATGGGGCTTGGCCCAGGTGGCGGGGGCACTTGTTGGAGGCTTAAGCCCATGTGGGGGGGGCACTTGATGGAGGCTTAAGGCCCTGGTGGTTGTGCGGGTCCTGCGCCCGCACTCCCGGTGGTTTTTTGGGAGTGAAGCTCAGGGCGGCAGCAAGTCCGGTCAGCAGGTCAACTACAGGCATGCCTAGGGGAACTTTTCGAGCCCAGGTCAACCCTAGGCAAGCGAATGGGGCCTTGCAGACAGCAGGGAAACTCGAGGCAAGTGAATGGGGCCTTGCAGACAGCAGGTGAATCCCAGGCAAGCGAGTGGGGCCTTGCAGCCACCAGGACGACCCCCTGCAAGCCTATGGGGCCCTGCAGCCACCAGGTCAACCTCAGGCAAGTGAATGGGGCCTGGCCCAGGTGGCCGGGGGCACTCCTTGGAGGCTTATGTCCGGATGGGTTGGGCACTTGATGGAAGCTTAAGGCCCTGGTGGTTGTGGGGGTCCTGCGTCCGCACCCCCGGTGGTTTTTTGGGAGAGAAGACCAAGGGCAGCAGCAAGTCCGGGCTCCAGAACAACCCCAGGCATGCCTAGGTGGACTTTTGGAGCACAGGTCAACCCCAGGCAAGCGAATGGGGCCTTGCAGCCACCAGGTCAACCCAAGGCAAGCAAATGTGGCCTAGCAGGCACCAAGGCAAACCCAGGTAAGCGAATGGGGCCTTGCAGCCACCAGGTCAACCCTGGGAAGGGAATGAGGCCTGGCCCAGGTTGGGGGGGCACTTGTTGGAGGCTTAAGCCCGTGTGGGGGGGGCACTTGATGGAAGCTTAAGGCCCTGGTGGTTGTGGGGGTCCTGCGTCCGCACCCCCGGTGGTTTTTTTGGAGCGAAGACCAAGGGCAGCAGCAAGTCCGGGCTCCAGAACAACCCCAGGCATGCCTAGGTGGACTTTTGGAGCACAGGTCAACCCCAGGCAAGCGAATGGGGCCTTGCAGCCACCAGGTCAACCCAAGGCAAGCAAATGTGGCCTAGCAGGCACCAAGGCAAACCCAGGTAAGCGAATGGGGCCTTGCAGCCACCAGGTCAACCCTGGGAAGGGAATGGGGCCTGGCCCAGGTTGGGGGGGCACTTGTTGGAGGCTTAAGCCCGTGTGGGGGGGGCACTTGATGGAGGCTTAAGCCCCTGGCGGTTGTGAGGGTCCTGCGTCCGCACTCCCGGTGGTTTTTAGGGAGTGAAGCCCAGGTCGGCAGCAAGTCCGGTCACCAGGTCAACCCAAGGTATGCCTAGGGGAGCTTTTGGAGGCCAGGACAACCGCCGGCGAGCAAATGGGGCCTTGCAGACAGCAGGTAAACACGAGGCAAGTGAATGGGGCCTTGCAGCCACCAGGTCAAC
Source organism: Crocodylus siamensis (assembly GCF_052110815.1). Classification (NCBI taxonomy): domain Eukaryota; kingdom Metazoa; phylum Chordata; order Crocodylia; family Crocodylidae; genus Crocodylus; species Crocodylus siamensis. Next base: position 32,695 of record NW_028324714.1, read on the forward strand.
ACCAGGCAAGCGATTGGGGCCTTGCAGCCACCAGGACAACCCAGGGCAAGCGAGTGGGGCCTGGCAGCGACCAGCTTGATCCCCTGAAAGCCTATGGGGCCCTGCAGCCACCAGGTCAACCCCAGGCAAGTGAATGGGGCCTTGCAGCCACCAGGTGAACCCCATGCAAGCGAATGGGGCCTAGCAGGCACCAAGGCAAACCCAGGTAAGTGAATGGGGCCTTGCAGCCAGCCGGTCAACCCCAGGTAAGCCAATGGGGCCTTGCAGCCACCAGGTCAACCCTGGGAAGGGAATGGGGCCTGGCCCAGGTGGTGGGGGCACTCCTTGGAGGCTCTAAGTCCGGGTCGGGGGGGCACTTGATGGAAGCTTAAGGCCCTGGTGGTTGTGGGGGTCCTGCGTCTGCACTCCCGCTGGTTTTTTGGGAGTAAAGCCGAAGGGCGGCAGCAAGTCCTGCCTCCAGGACAACCCCAGGCATGCCTAGGGGGACTTTTGGAGCCCAGGTCAACCCCAGGCAAGCGAATGGGGCCTTGCAGACACCAGGTCAGCCCCATGCAAGCGAACGGGGCCTAGCAGGCACCAAGGCAAACCCAGGTATGCGAATGGGGCCTTGCAGCCAGCAGGTCAACCCCAGGTAAGCGAATGGGGTCTTGCAGCCACCAGGTCAACCTTGGGAAGGGAATGGGGCCTGGCCCAGGTGGCGGGGGCACTTGTTGGAGGCTTAAGCCCATGTGGGGGGGGCACTTGATGGAGGCTTAAGGCCCTGGTGGTTGTGCGGGTCCTGCGCCCGCACTCCCGGTGGTTTTTTGGGAGTGAAGCTCAGGGCGGCAGCAAGTCCGGTCAGCAGGTCAACTACAGGCATGCCTAGGGGAACTTTTCGAGCCCAGGTCAACCCTAGGCAAGCGAATGGGGCCTTGCAGACAGCAGGGAAACTCGAGGCAAGTGAATGGGGCCTTGCAGACAGCAGGTGAATCCCAGGCAAGCGAGTGGGGCCTTGCAGCCACCAGGACGACCCCCTGCAAGCCTATGGGGCCCTGCAGCCACCAGGTCAACCTCAGGCAAGTGAATGGGGCCTGGCCCAGGTGGCCGGGGGCACTCCTTGGAGGCTTATGTCCGGATGGGTTGGGCACTTGATGGAAGCTTAAGGCCCTGGTGGTTGTGGGGGTCCTGCGTCCGCACCCCCGGTGGTTTTTTGGGAGAGAAGACCAAGGGCAGCAGCAAGTCCGGGCTCCAGAACAACCCCAGGCATGCCTAGGTGGACTTTTGGAGCACAGGTCAACCCCAGGCAAGCGAATGGGGCCTTGCAGCCACCAGGTCAACCCAAGGCAAGCAAATGTGGCCTAGCAGGCACCAAGGCAAACCCAGGTAAGCGAATGGGGCCTTGCAGCCACCAGGTCAACCCTGGGAAGGGAATGGGGCCTGGCCCAGGTTGGGGGGGCACTTGTTGGAGGCTTAAGCCCGTGTGGGGGGGGCACTTGATGGAGGCTTAAGCCCCTGGCGGTTGTGAGGGTCCTGCGTCCGCACTCCCGGTGGTTTTTAGGGAGTGAAGCCCAGGGCGGCAGCAAGTCCGGTCACCAGGTCAACCCAAGGTATGCCTAGGGGAGCTTTTGGAGCCCAGGACAACCGCCGGCAAGCAAATGGGGCCTTGCAGACCAGGTAAACCAGGCAAGTGAATGGGGCCTTAGGTAAGTGAATGGGGCCTTGCAGCCACCAGGTCAACCCCAGGCAAGCGAATGCAACCCCAGGCAAGCGAATGGGGCCTAGCAGGCACCAAGGTCAACCCAGGTAAGCGAATGGGGCCTTGCAGCCACCAGGTCAACCCCTGCAAGAATGGGGCCTTGCAGCCACCAGGTCAACCCCAGGCAAGTGAATGGGGCCTGGCCCAGGTGGGGGGGGCACTCCTTGGAGGCTTAAGTCCGGTGGGGGGGGCACTTGATGGAAGCTTAAGGCCCTGGTGGTTGTGGGGGTCCTGCGTCCGCACCCCCGGTGGTTTTTTGGGAGCGAAGACCAAGGGCAGCAGCAAGTCCGGGCTCCAGAACAACCCCAGGCATGCCTAGGTGGACTTTTGGAGCACAGGTCAACCCCAGGCAAGCGAATGGGGCCTTGCAGCCACCAGGTCAACCCAAGGCAAGCAAATGTGGCCTAGCAGGCACCAAGGCAAACCCAGGTAAGCGAATGGGGCCTTGCAGCCACCAGGTCAACCCTGGGAAGGGAATGGGGCCTGGCCCAGGTTGGGGGGGCACTTGTTGGAGGCTTAAGCCCGTGTGGGGGGGGCACTTGATGGAGGCTTAAGCCCCTGGCGGTTGTGAGGGTCCTGCGTCCGCACTCCCGGTGGTTTTTAGGGAGTGAAGCCCAGGTCGGCAGCAAGTCCGGTCACCAGGTCAACCCAAGGTATGCCTAGGGGAGCTTTTGGAGCCCAGGACAACCGCCGGCAAGCAAATGGGGCCTTGCAGACAGCAGGTAAACACGAGGCAAGTGAATGGGGCCTTGCAGCCACCAGGTCAACACCAGGCAAGCGATTGGGGCCTTGCAGCCACCAGGACAACCCAGGGCAAGCGAGTGGGGCCTGGCAGCGACCAGCTTGATCCCCTGAAAGCCTATGGGGCCCTGCAGCCACCAGGTCAACCCCAGGCAAGTGAATGGGGCCTTGCAGCCACCAGGTGAACCCCATGCAAGCAAATGGGGCCTAGCAGGCACCAAGGCAAACCCAGGTAAGTGAATGGGGCCTTGCAGCCAGCCGGTCAACCCCAGGTAAGCCAATGGGGCCTTGCAGCCACCAGGTCAACCCTGGGAAGGGAATGGGGCCTGGCCCAGGTGGTGGGGGCACTCCTTGGAGGCTCTAAGTCCGGGTCGGGGGGGCACTTGATGGAAGCTTAAGGCCCTGGTGGTTGTGGGGGTCCTGCGTCTGCACTCCCGGTGGTTTTTTGGGAGTAAAGCCGAAGGGCGGCAGCAAGTCCTGCCTCCAGGACAACCCCAGGCATGCCTAGGGGGACTTTTGGAGCCCAGGTCAACCCCAGGCAAGCGAATGGGGCCTTGCAGACACCAGGTCAGCCCCATGCAAGCGAACGGGGCCTAGCAGGCACCAAGGCAAACCCAGGTATGCGAATGGGGCCTTGCAGCCAGCAGGTCAACCCCAGGTAAGCGAATGGGGTCTTGCAGCCACCAGGTCAACCTTGGGAAGGGAATGGGGCCTGGCCCAGGTGGCGGGGGCACTTGTTGGAGGCTTAAGCCCATGTGGGGGGGGCACTTGATGGAGGCTTAAGGCCCTGGTGGTTGTGCGGGTCCTGCGCCCGCACTCCCGGTGGTTTTTTGGGAGTGAAGCCCAGGGCGGCAGCAAGTCCGGTCAGCAGGTCAACTACAGGCATGCCTAGGGGAACTTTTCGAGCCCAGGTCAACCCAGGCAAGCGAATGGGGCCTTGCAGACCCAGCACCCAAGGTAAGCGAATGGGGCCTTGCAGCCACCAGGTCAAACCCCTGCAAGCCTATGGGGCCCTGCAGCCACCAGGTCAACCCCAGGCAAGCGATTGGGGCCTTGCAGCCACCAGGTCAACCCCTGGGCAAGCGAGTGGGGCCTTGCAGCCACCAGGACGACCCCCTGCAAGCCTCTGGGGCCGTGCAGCCACCAGGTCAACCCCAGGCAAGTGAATGGGACCTGGCCCAGGTGCGGGGGGCACTCCTTGGAGGCTTAAGTCCGGTTGGGGGGGGCACTTGATGGAAGCTTAAGGCCCTGGTGGCTGTGGGGGTCCTGCGTCCACATTCCCAGTGGTTTTTTGGGAGTGAAGCCCAAGGGAGGTAGCAATTCCGGGCTCCAGAACAACCCCAGGCATGCCTAGGCGGAATTTTAGAGCCCAGGTCAAGCCCAGGCAAGCGAATGGGGCCTTGCAGCCACCAGGTCAACCCAAGGCAAGCAAATGGGGTCTAGCAGGCACCAAGGCAAACCCAGGTATGCGAATGGGGCCTTGCAGCCAGCAGGTCAACCCCAGGTAAGCGAATGGGGCCTTGCAGCCACCAGGTCAACCCTGGGAAGGGAATGGGGCCTGGCCCAGGTGGCGGGGGCACTTGTTGGAGGCTTAAGCCCGTGTGGCGGGGGGCACTTGATGGAGGCTTAAGCCCCTGGCGGTTGTGAGGGTCCTGCGTCCGCACTCCCGGTGGTTTTTAGGGAGTGAAGCCCAGGGCGGCAGCAAGTCCGGTCACCAGGTCAACCCAAGGCATGCCTAGGGGAACTTTTGGAGCCCAGGACAACCCCAGGCAAGCAAATGGGGCCTTGCAGCCACCAGGAAAACTTGCAGCCACCAGGTCAAAGTGAATGGGGCCTTGCAGCCACCAGGTCAACCCCAAGCGAATGGGGCCTTGCAGCCTGCACCAAGAAAACCCTGCGAATGGGGCCTTGCAGCCACCAGGTCAACCCCAGGCAAGCGACTGGGGCCTTGCAGCCAAGGTCAACCCCGGGCAAGCGAATGGGGCCTTGCAGCCACCAGGACGACTCCCTGCAAGCCTATGGGGCCCTGCAGCCACCAGGTCAACCCCAGGCAAGTGAATGGGGCCTGGCCCAGGTGGGGGGGAGCACTCCTTGGAGGCTTAAGTCCGGATGAGGGGGGCACTTGATGGAAGCTTAAGGCCCTGGTGGTTGTGGGGGTCCTGCGTCCGCATTCCCGGTGGCTTTTTGGGAGTGAAGCCCAAGGAAGGTAGCAATTCCGGGCTCCAGAACAACTCCAGGCATGCCTAGGCGGAATTTTAGAGCCCAGGTCAAGCCCAGGCAAGCGAATGGGGCCTTGCAGCCACCAGACCAACCCAAGGCAAGCAAATGGGGTCTAGCAGGCACCAAGCCAAACCCAGGTATGCGAATGGGGCCTTGCAGCCCAGGTCAACCCCAGGTAAGCGAATGGGGCCTTGCAGCCACCAGGTCAACCCTGGGAAGGGAATGGGGCCTGGCCCAGGTGGGGGGGGCACTTGTTGGAGGCTTAAGCCCGTGTGCGGGGGGCACTTGATGGAGGCTTAAGCCCCTGGCGGTTGTGAGGGTCCTGCGTCCGCACTCCCGGTGGTTTTTAGGGAGTGAAGCCCAGGGCGGCAGCAAGTCCGGTCACCAGGTCAACCCAAGGCATGCCTAGGGGAACTTTTGGAGCCCAGGACAACCCCAGGCAAGCAAATGGGGCCTTGCAGATGCCAGGAAAACACGAGGTAAGTGAATGGGGCCTTGCAGCCACCAGGTCAACCCCCTGCAAGCCTATGGGGCCCTGCAGCCACCAGGTCAACCCCAGGCAAGCGATTGGGGCCTTGCAGCCACCAGGTCAACCCCGGGCAAGCGAATGGGGCCTTGCAGCCACCAGGACGACTCCCTGCAAGCCTATGGGGCCCTGCAGCCACCAGGTCAACCCCAGGCAAGTGAATGGGGCCTGGCCCAGGTGGGGGGGGGGCACTCCTTGGAGGCTTAAGTCCGGATGAGGGGGGCACTTGATGGAAGCTTAAGGCCCTGGTGGTTGTGGGGGTCCTGCGTCCACATTCCCGGTGGTTTTTTGGGAGTGAAGCCCAAGGAAGGTAGCAATTCCGGGCTCCAGAACAACTCCAGGCATGCCTAGGCGGAATTTTAGAGCCCAGGTCAAGCCCAGGCAAGCGAATGGGGCCTTGCAGCCACCAGACCAACCCAAGGCAAGCAAATGGGGTCTAGCAGGCACCAAGCCAAACCCAGGTATGCGAATGGGGCCTTGCAGCCAGCAGGTCAACCCCAGGTAAGCGAATGGGGCCTTGCAGCCACCAGGTCAACCCTGGGAAGGGAATGGGGCCTGGCCCAGGTGGGGGGGGCACTTGTTGGAGGCTTAAGCCCTTGTGCGGGGGGCACTTGATGGAGGCTTAAGCCCCTGGCGGTTGTGAGGGTCCTGCGTCCGCACTCCCGGTGGTTTTTAGGGAGTGAAGCCCAGGGCGGCAGCAAGTCCGGTCACCAGGTCAACCCAAGGCATGCCTAGGGGAACTTTTGGAGCCCAGGACAACCCCAGGCAAGCAAATGGGGCCTTGCAGACGCCAGGAAAACACGAGGTAAGTGAATGGGGCCTTGCAGCCACCAGGTCAACCCCCTGCAAGCCTATGGGGCCCTGCAGCCACCAGGTCAACCCCAGGCAAGCGACTGGGGCCTTGCAGCCACCCGGTCAACCCCGGGCAAGTGAATGGGGCCTTGCAGCCACCAGGACGACTCCCTGCAAGCCTATGGGGCCCTGCAGCCACCAGGTCAACCCCAGGCAAGTGAATGGGGCCTGGCCCAGGTGGGGGGGGAGCACTCCTTGGAGGCTTAAGTCCGGATGAGGGGGGCACTTGATGGAAGCTTAAGGCCCTGGTGGTTGGGGGGTCCTGCGTCCGCATTCCCGGTGG